>NC_088098.1:204845529-205148559 GCF_036370855.1 Dromaius novaehollandiae | reverse complement strand
CACTTTAAAGAGAAAAGTATTGAGTTGCAAAGAAATGGTTTCCAGTTTGCAAAAGTATAGTTTGTCATAAATTATAAAGTGCTGTAATGAAAATTTCTTAATTATCTTTACTTTGACATTACTGATGTCAGTGAAAAAGTTCATTGTGAAGTACTAATTAATCTTCCAACTACAGAGAAAGTGTATGGTTTTCTATGAAAGCTTCTTATTTCTGACCTGAGTCTTGCTGGAACATTTTCATTTTAACTGCTTTCGTGAACTACAAAATAAAATTTACCTTTCTCTTTTCACACATACATCAATTTCATCTCTACAATAGTGGCTTTGAGAAATCCTTTATTTCTTCATTCAGCAGTGTAGCCAGTGCAGCAGTGTAGCCAGTGCTATAGCATATTGTAAAACACTCTTAATCCTACAATAGTTAGAGATATCAAATAGAGATATTATTCATCTGTGTAAAATATATAAAGATGTAAGCAGTTTATCAAACTGGCTCAAGGGAGGTAAGTCTTACTAAAGACACAGAATTTATCACAGTGCTTGTGGTGTTTTCCTGTTGTTTAAGAAATGAGAAATTGTAAAATAAAATAAAATAAAATAAAATAGTTCTAGTTTCAGCATTCTATTAATGGATATTTTTGAGTATGAAATAAAGGATTACAAATAGAACTATGTCCTGTTTCTAAATCTGAAAACAATTCTAATATATCCACAGAGAAATTCATCAAAACTGCTTTCCAAGGCTCTGATCACAATATTCTCATAATTCACTTTGAATGAAGCTTGTCTAGCATCCAGCTTAATTTAACTGTAACCAGCAAAAAAACAGCTCTAAAAGTAAGAAGCAGTAAGCGATTCACTCATTTCTGCTTTGGAGCCTTGAAGCTTGTCTTTGCTCTGGCACGTAGAGCCCACCCGAAGGTTGTTATAGTGTCTGCCCCGGTTCCCCTACAGTGCTGGGAAAGGACTGAGTGTGCTGGGAACTGGCTGGTTTAGCACTGCTGGTGCAGAGTGGGAGGTTGTTTTAAAAGTTCTTGTAGTTAAACTCAGAGAATGTGTCTTACTCCTTGTAAAGAAGATTTGGGTTTTTTGTTTGTTTGATTGTTTGTTTTAATATATGTAAGTTATTTTGTTCTTGTAACAGGAGAGATGTGGCCACAGCTGACAGTGATACTACTAGCTTGGCTGTTTTGCTCTATCCTATATTTAAATTGCAAATGGCCAAAAAGCTAACTTTGCTTTTAAGCTTTTATTATTAATTCCAAGAGTCACACACTTAGAGATGATTAATACTCAAGGCCACATGCTAGCTAAGATAAACAAGCCCCTGTGTTCTTGATGTAATAATTTAGCAAGATTGTAAGTCAAATTTTAGATTAACAACATATTATTATGCCAGCAGGCAAAGATTTCTGTTAATTAGTTCACAATTAGTCCCTCTTATTTCTAATCTCAGAGTATTAGATATTGATGGAATTAATAGATTAGTAGCTGCATCTTGATAGTGTCAAACAGGCCAAAATGCAAATAGGGATGTTTTTAATGGGATTTATTGATTTATGCGCGTATGCTGTTTAATCAGTTTTTTGCTTGACCTACACAGCTTGTTTTGTTTATATCTTAGTTCATAAAGAAAATGCAGGCCCTAGGGTCCCCTTTATCATAATTGGAAAGAGTTTGTTATTTAAAATAATTTTCTCCATCATGCAAATGTGAATTTTAAGGTAGACCTCTTTTTGCCTGTCCCTCACATGCTGCTCTCCACCAGCCTAGTAGGAAGTATATATGGCCTTTGTTCTCACTTCAAACTGATGTTAAAGAAGAATAAATGTCTGTACTGAAATATTATGAGCTGAGGAGAATCTGAAAATGAGATACTATGCTACTTAGAGATGTTGGCACACCTGACTTCAAGATGTCTCCATGAGCTTCTTAGGAAACATTCAAACTTCACAGCTCCATAAATGTTAAGATCAAAAAATCATCAATAGTCTCATCTGCACTATAAAACAGCCTATAAAATTTCAACCCGTAATTCCTGCAGTTGCAAAAAGTGCTAGTGAGATTTAACTGTTCTAATCTCTGTCCTCCCTCAGCCAGACTCACTGAACATCCTTGTGATCCACAGGTGGGGCCTGCCAATGAAATTTTTCTCCTAAAATGATGTAGAAGTGAGAGCATCCTTGTACCATCATGTACAACCAAAGGTTTTTTGATCTTCTTTTGATCTTTATGAATTTCCGTCACCCCTCTTGCCTGGGGCATTTGGGGCGGAGAAGGGAGATAAAAAAAATAAAAATAATAAAACCAACAATCCTCCCCCCTGCAATGGACTGTTAAATGAACATTGTTCCTTCAGCAGCACCTGCATCAGATCTTGGGTGAGCGGCGTAGTCCCTTGAAAGTTGCTCTCTCCCCTTCTCTTGGTGATGGGGTGAGCTGAATCTCGTAAGTTAGGTATGTCACTTACACAATGTTCTTTTTTTGCAAGACTTAATCAAATCCATCTATCTCGTACAAATGCATTAGTGCAGATATTTCTGTAAGATCATTCATCCTCCTGATAGATTTGTGCCCAATCACTGCACAAATCTAATTTCTGTTGCCTTTTCCGTAACTTTTTAAGGTTTGGACTAATTTACATACCCCCTCCCCCAGGCGAGTGAGATTCAGCAAGTTAACCTAATAACGGTACATACACAGCAGCAGATTTTTTTTCCCCTTAATTTTATTGGTTCATACATTCCAAACAGTTAAAATAAAATTTACAACACCCTGCTGTCTTAACTGTAAACTAGCTTGCAATCAATTTGCTGTAATGAAATTAAAGCCATAGAGTATGACTGGAGAGCAAAAGTCCTTTGGTACTTTCCAGAATTCATAATGAATATAACTGTTAAAATCTAAATAGATCATGTGAAAATGCAGATTTTTCCAAACACTAAGGAAAGATTTAGAATACTCTATTCTCAATTAACCATCCAACTACAAAATTCTAATTATCTCATCTGTGGAGATTTAGAGATTTCATTTCTACATGATGTTTTGCAGATACCTTGTAAAATTGTACCTCCACTATATTTAATTGCAGACTAGCAAACAAAATGAATCTACCTTTCAAACATAAGACCTATTTGGAAAGGAGCCTGAAGTCTACAGGATTCATTTTTGTTTGCTTTCTAAGTAAGCTAAAGAACAGTTTAACTTTTGAGATTCATTTTTAAGAGCATTATTTTATCTGAAAAAGGACTGTAGATCTGCTAAAATATTTCTTGCTTGATAAAACTGGTATACGATATTTGCTTTGCATATCAGCAATATCAGCCAGTTTTCCAGACAGGTGAGGGTATTTTTACTACCTATCCTAGGCACCCTATTCAGGCACCTTAATGCATCTGTCTTCCATATGTAATCAACAAAGACAAAAATAACGCTCTGGAGAGATTATTTTAGGATCTAGGTTAAGAGTCTATTTGAACTTGAGCAATTGATTGTTTCCAAGCTCTTGTCACTACTTGCGGGAGATTAATGGACAGCACACCAATCAATACTTTATTAACTGACACTTTATTAAGCCCGAATAGCGTCTTTTATATGCTTTAACCGTGATCATGTGAATCAAACTATACAGTGATTGGTACATGTTCATTTAGCACGCACATCTGAACAGTATGTGATTGGATAGCATGTACTGTCCACGAGGAGGCAAAGAAACTCCCCTAAGCCCGTAAGTTCCTTACTGAACATCTGGGAGTTGTTTTTCTTGTTCCAAGGACAGCTTCTCACCACATTGCATGCCTTCTAGTAACCTTACCGGTAGGCAGCAAAACCTACTTTCACACTCTTGCTATTAGCATTAGGGCTGGATTGCTCACATGTCCGTTTTCCTCCAGATAATCCTCCACAACTACCTGAGAAGGTAACCACAACATAATCCCATACATAGGTTACTGCAGCTCCATGTGAACACTATTGCAACCACTAACCTGTTGTGCAACCATCAGCCTTTCCAAATAAATGGGTCTTTCAAGTTTAAGGGATATCTGCATACCAAGACTCTTCGTTTGTTGGTTCTTTATACCCAGTAGCTAGAACTAGCAAGTTCCAAGCTGGCTTTAAGTATAGGCCCACCTTGACTCCAGCTGAAGTTAACTCATACTGGAAGATCTATTTTCTGATTCCAAAATTTGGTTTTCTGTGTGCATGATTGTGTGTTTCCCAAACCCAAAACTTTACCAATCTTAATGACTAGTGTTGTTACAAAGCAGGTCAGAACGTCTACTTTTCTATACAGCCCTTCTTCTTATAGGTCTGTCTCAATCTTACTCTATATAAAATGAGACATAAAGAAACATTTAAGAGAAAATGGACAATTCTTAATTATGAAATAGGAACTTGCTCATGTGATGGAAACGTTATGACCCTGAGGGACTGCTTTTCTAGGTTTCCCACCTGTTACAGTAAGAGAGCTTCCTAATTTTTACGTTAGCACAAATTTTCCTACCTGCCTGTGCCTAGCAAACCATATGAACTGCCTTGATATTTCTATTTTATTTCATTGTCAAGACTTAGATAAGAAGTATTTTCCACAGCTGTCATTTATGTGCCAGGCAAAACAATGAGAATGTTTTACTTGTTCATTTGGAAAAAAAAAAAAAAAAAAAAAAGAGGAATAGAATTAATACAGCATTTCTCTTGCATATTGAATTTAGATAATACGTATTCAACATACAATTAGTATTAAAACATTGTCTAGACACCTGCTAAACTATATTTCCTCCTGTTTCTCCTCTCGTTATTGTTAATTTCAAATATTATAACCACCTTGCCTTGTTCAATAATCATGACAGCATTGGCCCTGTTCCGGGAGATAAGGCAACAACGTTGTAACCAATTACTGAGCAGCAGAGTTTTGCAGGAGTGCTTTAGTGGATCACTGCGTACAGTTCTGTGATAGCTCAGCAAACGAATTTGGCTGTAGCTTAGGCTGCTGCTCCCGTTGGTACTTCACAGTTTTTGAGGATATTTAGGGAAAACAAGCTAACTTAACAAAGGATGTTAAGTAAGTGTATAGCTTCCAGTTGCTGTTTTCCTAGGTTTAGCTTTCTTGTCATAGGTTTTGCATTCCTTCCCACATCATCTCTTTAAGTGTGGACTCTCAAAGTGAGCAACACAGCTGTGTGGCAATGACAAACTGGGCAGAAGCTGTTTAATGAGTTATATGTTATATGTATAATAAGTTATATGTTATATGTAGTTATATGTTATAAGTGTGGAGTCCTTCGACCAGATTAGGCTTTGAACTGAAGTTTAAAAGCAGGAGCACAGTCTACAGTGGCAACCCTGCGTTATCAATAGAGAAAAGACAACGCTTCAGGAGGGCTCTCCAACCTAAACTGTGCTGCCCAGGTTGTGCTGCGGGGGCTTTACTCTCTTTGCTCACCATCAAGGGTGTGCAAAATGTTTACGCATGTAAATAAGAAACCTAAATGAGGAAAATAAAATGAGATGGGATTATTCCAGGGATTAGTCCACAGGTCCAGTACTTAGAATGTACAAGAGACTAATAGCAGGTAACGCAGTACAGGAACTCAGATTGAGATTATTACTGACAGAATTTTCTGTTTATATATCTGTTTGTAATTTTAATGCCAGCGGCCCAATTCCTCAAGCCCACAATTAGTTCACCAGCAGTGGAGCAGGTTAAGTCAGTCAAAGGTTTCAAAGAATCAATGCAGGCACCAGAGAGTTTGCCAAGAAGCAGTAATCATATGCAAAAGTTGTTTTCCTTGACAGGATAGCATATAGGAGACCCATTTTCCTATGGTTTAGTATTCCTTATGTCCTCATGTTATGTGCTGATGAAAGAGAGGGTGTGGTAGGATGTTGTTTTGATACCAAAACACAGGAAGCAAGCTCAGTGTTTACTCTTCTGTAGGGAACCTTTCTCCCTCTGTGACTATATTTTCCTTCTCTGGACCTACCTCTGCTCTTGGAGAAGTCAGCAGATGTTTGGGCATTAAGTTCAATAGATGAGATTCAGTATTTATGCCAAACAAAATGAAGGTACTTTTTTTTTTCAATAGATATCTGATAGATTATATGTAGCAACTTTTTACCATCCCTTTCTCTATTGCTTTCTCTCTCTCTCACCCATCTTCCTTTGTCATGTTTTTTTACCATCTCATTATTAGACAGAGCATGCTTTCTAACACTACTGTATTAGCCATTACATTAGTCTACCCATTTGACTTGTCAGCTTCAATGCTTGTAAAATACCTTGTCCTGACAGTAAAGTCGAACACTAAAAAGCTTAGTAATTCTACAGACTAAGACTTTGCAGCGATGTATTTTCTAATGTATGCAGCAGTTATTTTTCCCTGTCTTGCATTGGGGCTGGCCTCTTGGTGCTCAACTTCGGAAAGCAGAAAGGAACTGTATACGAATTTAGAAGTGCTATTATGCAGAGTGCATTAACTGAGGCTTGCAACAGTTTGTCGTTGTGAAACAAAAATTCTTTGGAGAGCTGTTGGCACTAAATACAACAGCAGAAATATCACCAACAGCATGTTCCTTACATTCCCAGTGGAACCCAGAGGAACCCTGGCTGCTTTCCTTCCTCATTTACATGTATTTTCTACTTGTTCAGCAGAGTTCAGAAAGAAGAAAAAATTCAATTTACACAGGTATCTACATTGTTCTTGGATTGTTTCTTAAGAGATGGTAAAAATGCATGTTGACGCTTTGAGCCTTTTTTGGCAAGGGGAATCAATACGCATATGAGACAATATTAACCACAGAATGTGAATGCTTGGCTAAATTATTTTTGCAGCCTATTTTATAATAAAAATTTGTGCTTTTCCATTTCCTTTCTCTCTTTCTGGTGGAGCTTTCATTAATCATTCTTTAGGCATTGTTTCTGTGTGCGAGTGTGTATGTGTATTTCTGTGTGTGGCTTTGTTTGTTTTTTTCTCAGGGACATAGATATATAAATAATAAGTTTGGTTTAAGTTCCACTCTGACTATAAAGTGCTCTTTTCTCATAGGGTGTACTAAAAACCTCATAAAGCACTATCAGCACTGTTATCAGTGGTATACAGAATAGTACTGATTCCTAAGAAATATTCAAAATATTCCCACATTTTCTCACAGTAGCAGAAGGCCAAATGAAGCTTTAGATCAGCATCTTTGGAGTCTTATCCTACAGACTGTGGCATTTCCTAGATTGGCAACCAAGGGAATATCCGCAGGGTGTGGAAATCTGATTAAGTTTCTAGTATAAACCAACTGGAAGTGGTGGCACAATGCTCAGACGCTTATGCTACCAAGAGCTGGTCAGTTGTAACTGAAATGAAGAAAGTTCTTGGCAGGTTGCTTGACATTGCATGATCCCTTGAAAAAATGGAGACAGAGGGATCCTGAGTCAAAATTGAGACCTCTTCTAGCCAGCTTTCCTTTTCCCTTTCTCATCATCTCCAAAACACACATTTTCAGAAACAAGTTTTCCTCAGTAGGTGAATTAGGTGGTTGTTAAATGCATACCTGCATACACAGAGTTGTGTGCACCTGGAAACCTGCACACACAAAAAAGGGCTACATTCAAAGTATGACCCCTATTTGCTAAATGTTTTTCGGTGGTTTAATTACTTGAATGCAGATACTGTTAGCCCAGGTAATGACACCGAATATTCCAAGGATGTCTAGTTATCTTGCCAAAAACTGTTTTCTTGTATTGCAGCTTATATTGTTTTCTGGTTGGTTGGTTTCTTTCTTTTTTTCTTTTCTTTAAAAAGGCTTGCCGGTGAAAATGTAGAGACGTAATACAGTAGAGTCATAGAACTATTTAGATAGAACGTACCTCGAAGATAATCTAGTGCACAATCCTGTTTGAAAGAGGTCTAATTAGATCAGCTTGCTCAGGGCTGTGTCCCTTCAAGTTTTAAATATCTCCAAAAATAGAGATCCCATAGCATCTCTGGGCAACCTAATCCAGTATTTGACCACCATCCTGATATTTTTCTTTCCTTATATCTAATAGAAATTTCCAAGGTTCCAACTTGTGTTTGTTGACACTCATTCTATAGCCATACATCTGTGAGAAGAGTCTGGCTCTGTCACCTTCCGTGTATTCTCTGGCCAGGTAGCTGTGGACAGCAATGAGGTCTTGCCTTTCCTTTCTCTTCTCCAGGCTGAACAGTCCCAGCTCTCTCAGCTTCTCCTCATATGGGAGATGCTCCAATCCTTTAATTATCTTCATGGCTCATTCCAGGAGGTCCATATCTCTCTCGCACTGGGAAGCCTGGAACTGGACAAAGCACTTTTTTGGCACTGTATAATGTTTTAACAAATAAGTTCTGTGATGAGGGGAGGGCTTTAGAAAGACAGAGGGATACTCTTGCACCTGCTTATATCTTCTTTTTTTTTCTCTGAAAGGCATATCAGATTATTGTCCTAAATTACTGAGAAAATTAGATTTAGATTTTCAGGTCATTTTGCTGTTTCTGGACCTGCCTAGGAAAAATGAAGCTCCTGGTTTACTTTCATCAAGTGGTATGCATAAAAGACCATATTATTGCTTTCTGTTTGTTCTATTTTTATATTTTATATTTATCACCATTTTCCTATGCTTCAAACTGTTTTCCTGTTATGTTGCATTGGTTCCTATTTCAAATTACTCCTGTTAAATGTTTCTGTCAAGTCCATCTATTCCAATTTGCCAAAGGGGCATTGTTATATTATTGATTGCTTAAACATAACTCCTTGCTATTCTCCTAAAATCAACATGTCTGTTCATCAAACTTCACACCTTTGTGATACGATTAGCCAGGATACCTGAGAGATGTGGCTTCATATTTGGATTTTATACATATCTTAACAGGATCCTTTTGTCTGTAAGTTTTGTATAGTGCCATGCACACTGTCACCATCTAAAAAGAATTAGAGCAGCACTCACACACATATTCATTTCTACTTCCTTAATAATCCTTGGCCTATTGAGAGTAATAGTCTTTCATTACTTGTGACCAATGTTCAAATATGGCTTAGTTACAAGTGGCTAATGAGTCTCTAGCTTTAAATTAGTCACCGAGGAATACTTGTTCACAGAGCAAGATTGCCTTACACACCGGTATAAAGCAGATTCTTTTAGCAGCCGCTCAAACCTTAAATATTAGCAGTGCATCAAGGCACCAGGAGATACGTATGAACACTTTTCAGCCCTGTGTTGATGTGAATACATTTTGCTTTCTCAGGACAAAGTGTTACTGTTATGTCTGTCAATTAATGATGGTATTCACAGCTTACATTAAACCATTCGTAGGTGTGCAAGAACGGTAGCTTGGGTGCAGTGGTTAAGGAAGTAAGGAAAAAAGGGAAAGGATCATTGGCTGGAATACATGCAGCTGTAGGATTATTTCATGGTTCCATTTTGATATAGGCTAACCTAGTAGTGGTGGTTATACTTAATTATTTGCTTTTTGGAAAGACTCAAAATATGATTCTGCTTTTGCAATATAGGGCAACTGACATTCTGAGACTATTTTGCTGCTTTTGCTTAATGTATGTTACCCCATTTTTTGGAAGGGTTTTAGTGTTTTTTGAATTTATGATTTTTTTTCAAATCTAGTTAATTCCAAATAGAAACAAGCAGAGCCCAGAGAAACAATATTGATATTTTACGCAGAAGACTGGATATTCATCCTCGCAGTTGCTGTTGTTGGGAAGGTGATATTACTCAACCTTAAAGAGCAGCACAGGTCTTGTATCATTAAAAACAAAAGTGGATTTGCTGAAAATCATCAGTGTTTTGTGAACCCAAATCCCTCCTATTTAGGAGTTTACAGTAGCTCAATGAAAAAAAAAATCAGTTTATATCTACTGCCTTTAAAATTTCACCAAATGAAGGGAAAATGTTTATTATTTGTTAGACAATTGTTTATAGAATACGCAATTATGGTACCTTATTTTGTCTTTTATGATTTACTTGGTCAATTTAAGAGGTTATTACCATATGCATGTCCTATTACTGTACTCTTCTTCCTTTTTTAGCTTACTACTCTATTTAATCTGTTTTTCCTTGGCTGAAATTTATCATTTTGAATCAGTAACATGTATAAGTCCCTGTGATAAAGGACGTAAATTAGATCATGGGGTAAAGTTCCCTTCATTTGGGGCTTGCTGTTACTTAATATTTAATGTCCGCTGCTCTTGTGTTGGATTTGGCACTTGAGTCATTTCCTGCATTCGTGCACATTTCCATATCTGCAGGGGGACCCTGGAGGCCTTGTAATTTGCAGGCAACAGGGACTTTCTATCAAGCTCCTGACCAGTCTCTTAATTATTTACCATGTCAAAGATTCTCTAATGTTTTTATTGCCCCCTCGTGGGCCATTTACTAAAAAGCAATTTGCTGATCTGGAGGTAAATTAGCTTTATCCTGACTTGTTCTAGTACACAGAAAAAGCACTGTAAATGGGCTTTTTCAGGTCATCAGAGAACCTATTAAATTCTTCTGCCCTCATTTTTCACATTCTTAAAAGATCTATTTTTGGCTTTATTAATAACAAACATCTTGACATTTTAATATTGCAGTTGCCTTTTTTCTAAAGACTATAGATAAAAGATGGAGGTGAACTATTAAAATTCCTTAGCATTTTTTAGCTTTTACAGGTTGATTATGTCTCTGATTATGAAGGCTAGATCATAGCTGGTCAAAACTGATAATTTGGCCGCACTTGGCTAATGGGCAGTGCAGGTTTGTGTCCTCTGCTAGTTCTACCAAGTGGGACTTGTATTGTGCCACGGATGGGAGAAGGGTTTTTGTCTAAGCTAAGTCACCAGATTAGGGAGGAAAGTGGTTGGGAAAGCCGCTCACCATCATATTGTCCTGACCTGCCCAGCTAGCTCCTTCCTGAAACACTGGTGTATGGCCATTGCCCTTTTACATCTACCCATCGTGTTCAAAACCTCCCTTCCCTGCCTCCCTCTGAAAAATGTCCTACATACCTTGCAACTCTTGGCCATACGAAGATTTTTATGTGAAGGATCAAGTCTGGCTCACAAAATAATTCTAGCCTCTGACCATTTTCTTCTTGCCACTGACTTTAAAGAGAAACTGTGGATACTACCTTTCTGAAGTAAGGGTGTCGAGTGGCTAAAATCAGCGCAGGATGAATCTGGATGCTAGGACCCAACTTCTAAATAAAGCAAAATTAGTTCCAAAAGGTCCTTTTGAAAAATTTTTGAAAAATAGTTGACATATCTCTGCATGAAAACTATAGTGTTCCTGTTGCTTTTGCTTCACTCCATCTCCCTAAAAAAATTAACTGCTTGAAAATAATCTGGGAACTTACCAAGTAAGGCGTGGATTTGGGGTTGATCCCTAATATTGTGCTTCTTACATCATTTTAAATTAATGAAGCAGTTCATCTAAGGTGGGCAGCTAGAAAGTTTATATGTCAGTCAGTTATTTCCAGTATGCCTGTGTTTCAGTGCCACTGTTTACAGTATGTCCAAATATGTCTCTGCAAAATGTGTCTCTGTGTTTATGTATACAAACTGACTCTTTCTTTCTTGGATGAAACGTAGTATGAGAAATATTTGTCGTAAGCTACCTGTATGCAAGTGGCTTTTTCTGTGATACACAGTGATTAATTTCTTACTTTGCTTCACATGTCGCATTGCAGTTAATGCAATAACTTTGATACTACCTAGATATTAGTATCAATTTACATTTATATAGGACTTTTCATGATGGAGGATCCTATATGTGTTTAAAGGGTTAGCATGCATATAAGGAAAGTACTGAGAGGTAACTTACTTTGTGGTTGAAATGTAACAGCTGTTCACATATACCTCAAATTGCTGTATCCATCTAAGTATTTCTAATATTCCTACCTTGGATTGCAGCATCCTCTACAATATTGATGAAATCTATTATAGGAAGAGTGGAATTTTATTTACTATCCTAATTTTAACTCATGTACCAAGCTACTTTAGCCCTCTTGGCTAAGCTGTGTGTAATTTGTTTTCTGACAGGAACTTGTAAAAAGAGGAATAGGGAATCACACCCTAACCCTGGCTATCCAGGTTTCTCCCGTTCTCCAGGCAGCAGTTTCCATAGATGTAAACTGATCCCAGCCTGCTATGAGAGGGCTGACTGCAGTCCTGTAGTCCACATGCAAAAACCAACATGGACAAATAGCAATATTGCTCAGTATTTCAACACAACAACAGTACAGTATTATATCACTTGAAAGTGCTTTGAGGAATTTAGGCAAAAAGTACAAGACAATTTTTTTTTTCTTTCAGGAAACAAATGACATCATCTGTATTTGTGTGAAAAGTGCCTGTGATTCTTTCCTTAGCCTCAGTCCTGAAAGTGATGTAGACAGAGAGAGAAATTATGTTTAAAACTCCTGGTAAAATAAGTTTATACATGCAATTAAATACTTGAAAGGATGTGTCTATGTTCATCTTTGTCTCTTTAAAAATTAAGAACTGTCATAAGTTTCATCTTTTTAGTGCATCACGATATACATACAAGCTAGGAAAATGTGTCGCTGCATCTGTCCTAGTGACTCTAGAGAATGAATTTCCCTTTTTTCTTTCTTTATATGATCAGTATTTTATTTATGATCCATGTCATGATTACTGTGGCAAAAAATCAAGAATCATTCCATAACATAGACAGAACTGAGGACAACATGTTTTTCAACTGAAATCTCCAATGTTTTCTTTTCCTCAGTCTTTTTCCTTATTTTCACTTTAATATAACTGATTTTCATGCATCTATAATTGTTCTATCTCTGGGACTGCTGTTTCCTTCTTTCTTCTGTACAACTCTCATTTCAGTTGCATTCATTTCCAAACATCAAGGTATTCTGAAAATGCTATCAGATTGGAAGACATTAGCAGGTGATCAAAATATCTATAAAAAGTGGGGGGGAGAAAGTCATATATGTGCAAGAAGAAATGTGAAGCGTTTAGATGCAGGTACCATGTTGCTATTCGAAGTTACAATGATAGAGAGAAGTACAGGAAAGCGTGGTATGTTACAGGAGTAGCTTACAGTCTAGGAGTGGTAAAATATGAAAAAAGAAATATTGAGAAGAGAAATCTTAAGTATACTGGGTAACACAGAGCAGTAATGTGGATATGTATCTTCTGCATCATTTCTGTGATTTGGGGCTCTAGTTTTTCATATTCTTGACAATTTGTGGGAGGATTTGTATGCATAAGGCACTGAGACCTGCCAGTTCCTAAATCAGGTTCGGAACACCATAAGACAACAAAAAAAGAAAAAAAAGAAAAAAAGAAAAAAAAAAACCCCTAGACTTTGTAGAGCTTAAAACTGATTAGAACAAGTTAAGAATGAGTCTTTAACTGTAAGGAAAGGACAGTGAGCTTTTTCTTCATTTGGAAATTTGTACATGTGGCAATGATGATAAGAGCATGATTACTCCTGATGGAGGTGTTGTTTAGAGAGTGTTTGTAATTAGACAGAGAATTTTTCCAGTGCTTTGTCCAGTCCAATTTGTTCACTTTGATGGGAGAATCAATAGCGCTATCAGCAATAATTGGGAAAAACAGTAGCTGCTAATATGACACAGTATGCATGTCTTCCTCATTACAATTGGCTTTTAGGAGTGGCCTTGGCAGAGTGGCAGCACATGTGTAGAGGCTGGAGATGGTGCAAACTGGCAGCTTTCTTCGTTTTGATCATTCTTCAGCTCCAAATGCATTCAGTGTAGCTGGTAACAGAGAAGGAGGCAGGGAAGTTCCAAAAGTGATAATGTCCCCAATAAAGAGAAGCATGAGAATTGAAGGAATGTGTGCATAGCTTTCTGTGAATGCCAGTTTTGTTGTTTCTCTCAAGCTGCTACTTAAAGGCTGGAGGATTTCACTTTAATTACAATCACTCATGTACTGTGACTTTGGAAGTACAAAAGCTACAGATGAAAAAAACACCAGAAATGGAAACCTGAAACAATTTTTTTTCTTAAAAAGAGAGCTTTTGTTTTACTAAAGAATGCAAGAAAGGAGAAAGGGCTTTAGAAAGGATGGATATTTTCAATTAAAATTTGTTTTTTTCTCTTTTCACCTCTTTCCATTTTTAGAAAATGAATAAATGTCAGGGAGATACGGAAACAGGAAGGCATTAGTCTATGATGTGAATCCCACACCTGGGAGAATATGAACACCAAAGCACACATTATCCATTAATCACCCCACAGCACAAAAGAAAAAGAGGGAAATCTGTGAAGATCTGTGAAGAAATTGTCCTGGCATTTTGGGATGTGATATGGGGGAGCAGACAGAAGAGACAGGAGAAGAAGTTAAAACTCATTCTTATGCATCAGTCTTTGTCCTGCTCTTTCTCAGAGAAACAGAAGTAGCCAACACAATTCATACATCTTTTGTATTGCTCCCAACTCATATTTGGAATTAGATGGCATGTTTTCATAGTACATTGCATTATGAAGCTTCATGACTGGAGTCACTGCAGAGGCTATAGTTCAACAGCTTTTAATAAAAAAAGTTCTAGAAGCTTCAATCTGCTCTGGGATCAGTCTGGAAAAGTCCTCAGAATCAAAAGCGAAGTCTAATGCATAATCTCCCTCTCAGCTGTATTTCTAGTGATTAAGTGGGATTTAAATGTTATATGAAATCCTTCTTGCAAATGACATATTGGCTGAATTCCATCACAGGTACAAGACGTGATTGTGCTGAGGAGCAGACTTTGGAAATGAAATACATTATAGAATATAACTTTTAAATATATCTTGCCACAATGTAATGTGTTTGATGCTAAGAGTTTAATGGTAGTGTCAATTTACCAGAGGTTTTTATGTTCAAAACTAATACTTTTATTTTTAACCTCAGTGGCTATAACTTCTAGCCCTTTGGGTTATATGCATCTGTTCATCTAAATTCTCCAATCCCTAAGGAATGAAAGAAGGAAAAGATTGTCCTTGGAAGCAGAGAGAGGAAACTCTCAGTTCCTTCTATCCACCAACACTGTTTAGACTTGCAAATCATGTGAGGAAAAATTACTGTCTAGATTTGTGGCCAGGATGGCATATGTGTAAAAGTTAGGAAGGAATATAAATAAGTCAACTGAGATGTCAGTCAGAGGCTGTTTATGCTGTAATGATAAAGAGGATAAAAGAGTCTGTTCTAATTTTAATTAACACTTAAGGGGACAGCAGGCACGATTCACATTAACATTGTGAATAATCCTGAACATTCATTGTTTCCTGGCACTGAGTCAGCAGCGTGTTTGAATCAGTCAGTCTTAGAAAAATCGTATTATGATATATTTGTCTGATCACTTCCCTAAATCTGTTTGGAATGCAGCCATCATTCAGTAAGCTGCAGAACAACAGCACCTAAAAGTACTTCGTGAAGACAAAGGAAAGAAGAGAAGAGGAGCAGACCGAATCCATCAACATTTTAAATTTCATATGCATATGGCAGTAAGGAATAGAAAGTCATGCCTGGAGTGACCAAATGTGATTTTTCTCTGCTGGGATTTGAAACAAGTTTTATAAATAACATACATTCTTTAATCCATCTTTGAATAGAAAGCATTTTTTACCATAGTAGTCTGAATCTATGGTGAGATTTATGTTGAAAACTATACCGTGCTAATAAATCATAAACAAATAAATCATAAAATTATTCCTCCTCCCTTACCTAACAGTTGTCTGATATCTTAAAGGTTAAAAACAGCGCAAGAAAAGTTTGCAGAGCAAGTCCAAGTCGCTAGCAAAGTTAATTTGTTTTTGCTGAGTCCATTTCTCAGTATAGATTTTTGATCTGGGCAATACATTGCAAGGAGCTGGAATTTTTTGCAGCTAAAGGCATTTGTTTTGCTTTGTTTTGTTTATTCCAGTGCAGGCAGCACATATCTTTGTACAATTAAAATTTGGGGGGGTGGGAGGGGAAAGGGGGGTTTCAACAGTATGGCATGGGAAGGATTTTGGGGTCCATTTCATAATGTGTTGTAGATACCTAAAATAAAAAAAAAAAAAACATCAAAATCCCAGGTCAGCTGTTACCTAAATTTATACCTATAGTCTCTGGGTGCATATACTTCCTATTAGAAGTTTCCCAACTTCCCCTAAGTGCCTGCCAGTAGATGTGCTCTCAAGTGTCCAAGTTGTGAAACTGAGCAGGGAAGTAACTTGTCCGTGCCAAAGCCCCACTGAGACTCCCCAGTGAGTTCCCAGTGAATACCTCGCTCACCTGTGGAGCCTGAGCTGGCAGATTTTAGGACTTGCCTCCCAGTTAGACACAGTGCTAGCCTGAAATAAAGGAGGAAAAGTTTACTCTCCTATTTGATATCTTAGTAACTACAGTTATTACAAGATAGACTAGAACTGAGCTTTTCCTGGGTGTCCTCCCTGCCCAGAACAAACCCCACCAGCTATGCTAGGAAGCCTTGCTCTGTCCTTCCTGACATAATTAAATATTCCATGGGAGCTGGAGCAGCTTTAGCAGCAGATGTTAAGAAAGCTTCATGCTGAATGTTTTCACCATACTGTTAGGGCAGTCCTGTCAGAGGTGCCTAGATATGTCTTCTTGTGCTCTCAAAGAACAAAAGTGCATGGACCTTTTCTAAAGAATGAAAGGAGCGTCTCTCTGGCTCATTTTCTCTTTTCATGAGAGACACTTGATTCAACACTTCTTTGAAGAAAACAAGTTACAACTCCATCCCAAGTCAGAAGCAGACTCATACTCAGATGCACCAAAGAACCTTTTACACTGAGAATAAGGGCCCATTCCTCCTTCTGTAATCTTATGCTAAAAGATTTTGTGCTCTATCAACTGACTTGTATTAGGCAAGTGTCACCTCATCCTGTTTACAGAGTTCTAGGCCTCAGCTTGAGCTGGTTTCATTGCAGTTTCTACAGGCTTTTCTGAAAAATCTTTACTGTCATTTAATCTAAATGAATGGTTATGACTTTATTTTATTATTCCATTGTGCTCAACAACACAAAAAGTCTATATTCCAATGAGATTAAGGCTTCTTTCTTAGCAACCAGGGAGGAGATAATAATTTTAATTCTTAAAAAATTAGAGTGTTTTGCAATGAAAAATATAGATCAGAATGAAAATTAAATTTAAAATCCACAAGGCAGAGAATAACAAAATAGGCAATGAAGTTCTGCTAAAGCACTGACATGATTTGCAGAAGACAAATTTGGTATGTTTGATTTTACATTTCACAAAACTGGGCTAGTAATCTACTCACTGGCGTTCTTTTTGTAGTATCTCCACATTGTGCTATAGCATAATCAATTTTAGCCAAAATATAAAACCTTTATCAAGGAAAATTGTGGGGTATCAACCCTAAGCTCTTTATCCTATGTTTTAATGGCTGAGAGGCTTCCATGAGATACTTCTGTTAAAAATCTTTCTCTGAATAAAATGGATGAGGGAACTGATCAGGGAGCTGAAACCAGGTCTGCTCTGTCTACATGCCTTGTATGTAATGATGTCTGTGTCTGACTCTGCTCCATACTCGAGTGAAAAAAATAAAATGAAATAAAATCCATATTGGATTGGAAAGACCTTAGCAAGAAAATGTTCTGAAAAATTGTAAGCTGCCATGCAATATTTTAATTCTGACCAATTGATGGTTTTAGTCAGCTGCTACAGTGACATCCTAACCAGCTAAACTAGCAATGACTATCAGCACCAAGTACACTGAACAAAGGTAGAATCTGTCAGAGCTACGAGCTTTTGAGTCCACAGAGCTACGAGCTTTTGAGTCAGCTAAGAATTCTTTTGCAATAAATGTTGCACTTCATTCATAACAGTGAGGGCAACTTTGCTGAAAGTTTTTCATGAGTTGTTGTGTTCAGGCTTTCAACTGTTTCAGCACCATTTCGATTGGAGTTTTCCTCCATAACAGATCCAGTGATCAAAAGTAACTGGAAACCTAAAAACTGTCTGCCTTAATTCTCAGCATTAATCTGATAATGATAGGGAAACATTCAAAATAACTCACTAGTGTAGACAGGGACAAACAGCATTCAGCAATGTTTTCAAAAGCCATGACTAAATTGTAAAATCTCAGTCAAACTGTCCAGTACTGATTCAAACAGCAACAGCTGCTGACATTTAAAGTTATTAGACTAAGAGAAACACAATGTCAAAGAGGAAGAAAGGAATGATAAAAATTGTCCATCTTTTACACTTACTGTCATACTATCTTGCAATATCACTTCTTTTGAATTTTTTTCATACTAAATAACTCCAAACACAAAACCAAAAACAAGTTATGCTGGAAAAGTAAAGAATTGCCTTACAGTGCTAAAAGGTAAATTGAAGTTTTCATAAGTGGTTGACAATTAAAAAGCAGATTTTTTTTGACTGTGGGGAAAGGAGACATACTATGTTGCTTCCCATTTAGAAGGTTATGCACATAAAGAAATGGCTAGGTCAGCCTGGGCGTGCTTATCATAATACCACCCTTTAGGATGCCAGTAACATATCACCAATCAGCACAAAGTGTGCAAACAGCCATGCTGCCTCTTTTTGACTGAGGCATTTCCAAACACAGGTGAGCACTGTGTTATATCTGTATCTTGAGCCGTTTCTCTGCGGATCCTTGTTCAGGTGGAATTTAATACTGTTTGTGTGCAGAGAATGGGGAAAGGGAGATTATACAGGAGATGGATGAAAATATTTCAAATTGTTTCTCTCTTGTTTTCTCTCACCAGCATGAGAGGCGTGAAGGAATATTTAGTAGAAGAGGAAAGCAAAATGATAGGAATCACTTCTTAGCATAGGTCCACAGTAACTCTCTCTGTAATAGTCTCTTTGTTCTGTGCAATGGGTTGAGACTATTCTTTGCTTTGATACAGAGGCAAAACAGATAGACTAGATTCAATAAAACTATTTTACTTTGAAAAATATAAATTCAATACATAAATT
Organism: Dromaius novaehollandiae; assembly: GCF_036370855.1. Taxonomy (NCBI): domain Eukaryota; kingdom Metazoa; phylum Chordata; class Aves; order Casuariiformes; family Dromaiidae; genus Dromaius; species Dromaius novaehollandiae. Next base: position 205,129,614 of record NC_088098.1, on the reverse strand, counting down.
AGATTGCATAATTCATTATTTTTGTTATATTTTCAAAAACATTTTTTCATATTCATGTCTGGCAAGCTTTTTGCTCATATCAAATGAAAGATTTGCCACCCTTCAATACTCAGAAAATCGTGTTACTGGAAGAATAAAAAAAGTTTAAATATAATCTATAGATGTGACTCACCATGGGGTTTCTTGCTAGAAATTATCTAGTAACACAGTTTTCAGCCACTGTACAAATGTCCATTTATTAATATTGCAAAAATATGAAGCATATTCATTTTTGAGAGAGAGCATGTGGGAACACGTGCATCTCTGTAGTGGACTTTCTCTACAGGTCAAAATTAACTTACACATTGTACCTGATTTGGTACTGGTGTTATATACAGTGAATAGTGGGTAAAAAACATGTCTCCTTGCTATACTGCTTCCCTTGAGATTACACCTTCTGAGTATTCTACATGTGGTGACAGGTAAATGTTTAAATGGAATATATAGAGAATGGAGACTTATTGGTCCCTTGAAGGATCTAGAGGTTTTGTCTGGAATACCCTATAAATGTCAGGGGGAAGGCAAACTCTGAAAAGCGTAGGAGATTATCTGTCAGAACTGCTGAAATGCTTTATGTCTCTGGCATAAGTTCGGCTGGTTTGGGGGTTAGCACACTAGGGTCATTTAGGTGGTCTTAGTTGCCCTTTTTTATGAACTACCTTAGGAGTGTTTTAAGATTTAGTAAAAACTGGCACATTCAAGATATGTCTCTTCACTGTGGTTTAGCCTACTGAAAGAGAGTAAGAGGAATTTGTATCTGGGGATACAAATAAGTTGCTAATTTGTAAGACACTGGCAGTGTAAGGAGACCAAATTCAAGCTGTTACTGAAAGTGCGTTGTGGCTCATCTTTCACGTGAACCACAACTCCATGCTCCTCATTTACAGAGGTGCTACTGATAGTGCTGGAATTGGATCCTCAGGGCATAGATAACATTATTGCCAGTTTCCCTCGTTGGAGATTGAGACTCTGGAAGGAACAGAGATATACTGGAGACTAAGGACTAGCTGTATTGATGGTATCTCCAGAAGGTAAATCTAGACGGCTTCCTAAACCACAGGATGAAGTTTCATGAGCTTGTTGAGTGACAACTACCTCATGAAAAGGGACAGAAAGAGACTGTCTCTGCATACTGACTTGCTAACTCGAGCAGAACTTTCAATTAGGAACATAGCATTGTTATTTTTTTTTAATCAATCTGGCAGAGGGCCGATGAACCAAAGGTGAGAGGATTACTCATATCATAATGAAAGGAGGGAGAAGAAAGTGAGCAGCAAATCAAACTGAAGGTCTTATATGAATATTTATTAATGCAAAAAATATAAATGGAAGGGTCTTACATTATGATCATGAACAAATTTATGACTTAATTAGCATAGCAGAAATTTGGTGAAGTCACATGATGGGAACATTAACATAAATAGTATTCCGTGTCTAAGAAGGATTGGCTAGTGAAAAAGGAGGCATGGCACAGTTTATCAGAGATATGGGCACTTTCTCTGAGTTATAGGAGAAATCACACCTGCTGAAAGTCTATGCGTAATGAAAAAAAGGGAAAAGAACATGGGTGCTATGCCAGAAGTCTCCTAAACACCACCAGATGACAATGATCATGTGGCTCACTTGTTTTTGTGAGCAATTAGTGGAAAGCCTCAAAGGGATCTTGGATGCAATGGAAGATTTAATCTATCTGGACAACCATTGGGAAAGAAACATGGTGGAATCCAAATTGACAAGCAGGTTTTGGAACATGCTGGGCATACTAAAAAAAAAAAATTAAAGGACAAAACAAGTGGAGGAAAGGTATATCTAATTTTGTCTCTGAACAGATGTTTTTCTCTAACTGGATGGATCTGTCTGAAAAAATGAAATCGCAAGACAACTTTGATACACATTAAGAGATAAAATTTGCACTGTTTAGGATAGAGACATCAGGAGAATAAAATCATATGGGAAATCTGTGTGCATCTTCATGCATGTACTTTAAAAAAATCTGGTTCATAAAATAAACTTTTCAGAAGTGCTTTAAGCCTTTATTAATACAACATGTGGAGACAATAGAATGCAATGTCTCACAAACTACTGTAATTCCACTAAACCAAGCTGACTCACAGGCTGTTGATATGCTCTTCCAAATAATGAAGAAAGGTGACATTGGCTGATAAAAAAAAAAATAGAAAAAAAATGGATGCATTTGTAAATGACCAGCTGAGAGGTAGCCTGTGGTAGGCTTAATGCCATCAGTCACAAGCTGTACAGACAAACACCACAGCCAATCGTTTTATTTAAATTACATGAGTTGTTAAAAAAATAGTTTGTAGCTATAGTATTTTGAGAAGGATGATTATAGATCTATAGATTCTATAGACTACAATAGTGGACTGTTGCAAGGAGCTGGGGAATGCAATCCTAAATAATGCAGAACGGTTTGGGTCAAAAGTATCTCCTAACTATTCAATATTAGCAGTTTTTCAGAAATGAGGTGAAAATTTTTCACTATTAAAAAAGAAAGGAAATAAAATAAATCCTAACAGTTTTCAAACTGTGGAAGGTCAGGAAAAGGCTGAGTCACAAACCCAAAACCCACCCCTGATCTTCTCAAAGTTGTGAGGATAAGTATTGTTCATATTATATAAGTGATTATTTTAATGGTGGTTTTAGCTGCAGTACAGCCTGCAAAATGTGACTAATTATCTCCCACAGCTCTAAGAAATTCATTTCCCAAAGGAATAGTGACAATAAAACTTTGTCCTTATAACACCTTGCATTTGCGAATCTAAAAAAGATTTATAAAATTCAGTAATTAAGCCTCACAACCCTCAAGAGAACAAGTAAAGCAATAGTTTACTCATTTTTATGGATGCTGCACACCCAACTTCTGTGACTTGCCAAAGGTCACACAACGTCAGAGACAGAGCTACAAACAGATCAAAAGGCATCCTTCTTTCCTAAAGGCCAGTGGCACAGGGCTGCCCAGCAAACAACACTCCTCTGGCAGAGCTTAAATTGCTGCATGCTTGTATGCATTAAAATGTCATTGGCAGCCTGTCATGGTAGTTTTCATGCTGTATTTTCCCTGCTTTGTATATTAAAAATGGAAATAGTACCTTTTCTGTATATTAGGTATGAGAAATTGGCCTTTTATAGGACAATTAGAATAAATGTCAAATGCTTTAAACAATTGTTCAATGTGTATTTGTAGTGTTGTGAGAGAACATGTAGTATATGAGCTATAATAAAGATATAGAGGAAGTCTCTATAAAGGGGAATTCATGAACTCAAATTGCTCAGCATAGCAAGACAGACTTTTTAAAATGATAGACATATATGATACTGTAATAAATGCTTCACATCCCGTTCCTACACTCAGGGAAATTTATATTACAATATAACTGCTGGAACAATTTGGGGCATCTGTCTATGCATCACTGAAGAATGCTAGTTAACTCCTAAAATTGCTGTATTACTGAATGCCTCAAAGAGTATTAAGTCCATCACAAACTGGCAAATTCTCTTATAGAAATCAATCTGCTTGTCTAGATGAAGCTGCAAAACAAACAGTGTCAGCCATTAACCTGATTGACTGGACTCTGACCAAACAACAGCTAAGTTAAGAATATATACATATATATATATGTTTTTATATATGGATTTATATATGGATTTAAAATCCACTAGGATTTATATATGGATTTAAAATCCACTAGGATTCACCCAGATGGAGAAACATTAGCAAAGAAAATGAAGGGAAGAGTTTTGCTTGCTGTAGGGGGGTTCTTCTTAGCAGAAATGTCATTTAGGGAAAAACAAAATTGAGTACAGGAGAGAAATGAGTATGCCTTGATCAGAAAGAAAAGCCATATGCAACACAGCATTCTGAAATTCCAACAGAAAGTATGTTCTATACCCCCAAAATTCACAGGATAGTGAGGAAGTTGAGGCAAAAATATATAAATATAGATGTGTTGTTTTGTTCAGATGCACTTTTTTTGCTAGGGAAGGAACTTAATTATTTTGTCTATTGTACAAAGTTAAATGCATGTTTTATATGAACTTAAAATTCGTGTGCCCACAGTGTTGCAATCATGGGAACCTGGTAGGGCTTGTGCCTGTGAAAGGACTAAAGGATAGAGAGACTATGGCTTTTCTGTAACATTTACTACAACCTAGTCAGATAAAGAAAAATCTGAGACCGAATAGACTCCAGGTCCTATTCCAGCAAAGTGGGCCCAAAGACCAGGTCTAAAATGTTAAATAAAAGTATACTAGAGAATGATCCCAGGCTGGGAGGCCAAATGGCACCAGATAACACCAAACAGTCATTTGGCCAAATGGTCAAATGGTTAGGATTAGCTCTTCTCCCAAAAGACTTGTTGAGAGATGGTTAGTTGGGTTGTCAAAAACAAAACCAGGACATGAACTAAAAGTTAAGTAATGCCAGAGTCAAATCCAGGGTTAAACACATTCTCTAATCTTTTTTTTTTTTTTTTTTTTTTTTTGGCGGGGAGGAGGGGGAGGGTACTATTAATATTCCAAAACACAGCCACTTGCTAAGCACCAGTTCAGAGAGCTTTGTCAAAGGGTCAAAGGTGTGAGACCTGCCCCAAGAGAATTTGCAGCAGGTAGATGTTCAGAAAAGAAAAAAGAAAAGTTCCACACTGAGCATTTTTCAATGACTGTTGTTAAGTTAGGGCCAATTTTTTTCAGCTTTTTCTCATATTAAAGAAGCATTAAATCATGAGGCCATCTCACTATAGTCAAGGTTACTCATCTCACAAATTATAGAAACAGGATCCTAAATTAGATATTGACCTTTTAGCCTGCTATCGAGAAGAGAGGTTATTTAGTGGTAGGAGGAAAATGAAAGCAATTTCCTAGTCTCAATCCCTCATTCCTCTTTATATATCAATATGCTCTCATACAAGCAAAGGCAAACCAAAATTCTGCAAAGCTGCTGAAAAGTAATTGATCTTAGAGTAAAAGAAATAAAACTGAAGGTAATATCAGCATTTACTTTGTGGTAAGTAGGCTTATCATTTTCAAATCTGAAATGCTAACTCCAAGAAGAAGAAAGAAAGTAGGCAGCCACCCTCTATTGACATTGCCCAATCCTATGTTTCAGCAAAATTGTCTTGATAGTAGTGCATAAAATAGTCAAAAGTTACAAACTGCTGGGATTGTTCTGAAATCATGGTGCAGGGTTTTTGGTTTTGTTTTTGTTTTTGATAGATTAAAATCTTTGATAAGATATCAAAATATAAGGATTGAACTATTATGTTATATACAGCAAGTTTCTATTAAGTACCAAATCTGTTTTATAAGAATTTATGTAACCTACTGTTCTAAGGCCTTGATGTGCCTTCCAAATCACAGGTGCGCATTATCTTGTACCATCAGCTCCTTCTTTGCATGTACTAGTGATTTGCATGCCCTCCAGATGATAGAACAGACACACCTGCTTGCTGGAGGCTTGAATTAAACCATTAGTCAAGGCTTATGTCAGGCTACTTTGGGCCCCAATGCAGTGTTTGATTGTAAGCACCTTGTTCTTCAGTTGCTTTTTCACTTCTGTTGCTGAGTTATTCTGCCTCTTTCAGCAGAATACCTTCCCCAAAGGGAAGCAGAGATGTGCAGTTTGCTAGATTACTATCAAGAGGGACAGTACTCATAAACAGCATTAAAGAAATGACTATATGTTCAATAACAGAGGCTTCCTGAGGAAATTGATTTATTTGAGTGACTTGAGTTCGTTTGCAAATGCTGATTCTGTCTTTTATGTAGTCCTACGCTATTACTTCATATCTACAGTATTTGGTACCCAGGGGTAATGAATTCTGGTGAATCTTCTAGTTCGCACAGCTACATTTCTAAAGGACGCTTCCCAAAGGAGATACTGTGTAGTACTAGGATGCTGTGCAAAGGGTGCCTGTCACTCTCCATCACCTGTAAAGGAAACCTAGAATGATGAGAGAAGACACAGTCAATCTAGGTTTAAGTCTGTGATAGAATTATGAATAACACCCAGGAACCTGTCAAGATGTTTTTAGTCCAGTGCTGATCCACACAGTCATCTTTATTAGTTCTCTATGCTACACTAACGCCACTCTTTGCAGAAAAGAGTTTTATTTTAAATGTGTTCCTGCATTTCCAATCGAAAAACATTCAGCCATTTAACAGTAACTTAGTGACCCTATTTAAACTTTGAATGTTTTTCCTTTGTTATTCATACCAGTCATTCCCTGTTTTAAAGGGTATAATTGATTATACAACAATTTATTCATTTTTCAGCATTTGTTGAATTAAAAAAAAAACTGACAGAAAAACCAACAGAAAAAGAGTAAAGTCTCTCTGTCCCTCTCTTGCTGGTTCTTTATTGTTATTATTTGATTAGTTTTAGACATGGTGCTTTCTGAAACGCAAAAATACTGTGTTCACTTGAACAAAAGTGACAGATATCTTCTCCCTTGACCCTTCTCACATTCAGTTTTTGCCTTTCCAAACAGCAGCTTGGCCATGCCGTATTTGCATGAGATGTCACCCGCCGTAGTGCTCAGCGGTAGCTGTGGCGTACTGGGCTCTCCCCTCCCTTGCTCCTCCTCTGCTTTTCGCGTGCTGCCAGGGAGGACGGGACGCCAGCGCAGCACTTCAAGTCCTGTACTCATTGCAAAAGCTCTGGGCCAGTTCTATAGGCTCAGCGGGGACTAACACAGCTGTGCCAGTCTAGCTGGGTTGCATACTGACCTATACCCTAAAACCAGGTAACTGGAGCTAATCCAAACCTTGGATGGACTTTTTAGCCTTAACTAAATTAGGAGGTGTAAATTCAAGACTGATAATTTAAGTCGTGCGTAGCCGTTACTCAAGCAGATACTGCAGCATTAATATATACAGCAAAATGTCTGCATAACACACAGATAATACAGAAACTCAGCATTACGGTTAGGTCTTGTATAACTCTAGAAACTCCCATTCAAATGAAAGGTTACTACTTATCTGGAGAGAGTACTTTGCTGAAGGAAACAAATTCAAAAATCATTATATTGTTAGTTCTTCCAGAATATTATTTTCAAGAGCTGTGTGATTTAAAGTTTATTTCTCATGCATAAAACATACCAAACTGAATTGAAAAATTATACCGTTTTGTTTTAAAATCCAATGGAATTAAATAAATAAACAGAACTAAAGGTTTTGCTAATCTTTCTTTAGCTACCAGGAAGAGGTTGATCAGATAGTGTAATTGCTGAGGTATATTTTCTTCCACACAATGAACAAACGTGTGTGAGAGTGCGTATACATATACTTAGAGAGAAAGCTAGATAAAGTGCTTCAAAGCAGAGTCTCTGGACAGGTAATTATAAAGAATTATATATATTACAATGCTTAGCCTTTCTTTTATTATCAAGTATTTTGTTTGGCAGGTTTGGAAGGTACTGTTACCACAGATTTTACCACAATGGCAACCCCTAAGAAAATGGAAAACGTTATTTAAAAAAAAGTCTAGATCTCTTCCAAGATGCCTCCTGCCTGATTCAGTGCACCTCTGCCAATGTCGTTGTGATCATTGTATGCTGTACAGCGAAGAGGCGGATGACATGCAGCGCAAAGCTCTCTGCCCCAAAAAAGGTTCTTGGAAATTTGCTCCATGCAGCTCTGCACATCTGACAAAACCTGACATGGAATATGTATGTCTCATTTATATGAGGCACACACAGTGGTTTCCAGCTGCTAACACGCTGCGTTCTGCGCAAAAATACACCTCAAAGAGAACTTGCAATAACTGCTCTGAGCACTGCTTTCTACATGTGAATTTTTTGTCAGAACTAAAGGCAATGATTTCCATAGGATTTCTGCTTAAGAATGGAAGGGATGATATACCTTTGGGTCTCTCACTCTGATTTCAAGAGAAATATGTATAGTATTGAACTGCTAGTCCATGTTCTCTGTGGAAGCAGGGGAATTTCTGATTCAGAAAAGCTTCATCCAGCTAATGGGAAGGCAGTTAAACTGTGCTTTTTTTGTGAAGGATATCATGTGGGGTCTAGGAGTAGATTAAATGTATATATTTATCCTGTGACCAAATGGAATAATCTTAAGTAAATGTGGGACTCCTAACAGTCATATGGTTCTTCTATTAGTCATGGCTTATTGCAAGGATGGTAATGCGAATGAAATATCCATTTGCTGACACACTGTCTGCTCTGTCACCTGTGCCACATCACGCTGAAGTGTCCCAGGATTTCCAGAGAAGGTTGCATATTTCAGTTCTGCACCAAAAGTTTTGCAAAAAGGGATACAAATAAATATTTTCTGCATATTTTGACCAAATAGCTACCAAGATCTTTAAATATTTGGCCTTATTTCAGATATAGCAAGGTTTTACACACACACAAAATAGCGTGCAACAAATTCATTTTAATATCTTCGTCATAGGAACTCCAGAAACCTGTCTTGGGTGTGACGGAGGTACAGCTCCAGATAGCTGTTTTAACTTTGATGGATACCCAAAACTAATACTATTTTTTCATTGAATTTATATAGTACTTTCGAGTATAGCACAAGTTTTAAGCCATAAATAAACCACTCATGCAACTGCTCACCATACGTTTCTCACTAGGCAGTGATGGTCTTTATTGGGAATCTCTGTTTCTTTCAGCTTATTTTGATGACAGTAGAATTTATAATCTGGATCTTACAGCTGATTTAGTATTTTTAATAGTCCAAAATTAGATCAAAGCAAGCTTATTTGTCTGTCGTACTAACACTTTATACGTAGGTTTTACAGAATTACCCAAGTGTGTATTACAGCTACTTAAACTGCTCTCCGGGGGTACAAGCATAGCATTTCAAGTGTGGGAGGGATTCGGAAAACATTTTATACATCAAACTTTCCCTGAGATACACTCAGACATCTCTTTTTTGTTGCTTTATCTTTAGATGTGTGAAGTGAATGACACAAATACCATCTCATTTGCTTGTGCAGGCCCTCAACAAACCCTCAAAGATATGGTTCATTTTTATGGAGTGTTGTTCCAAATAATAGGGAAGAGAAAGAACTACTATTATAAATAGAATGTAAATTCATTGCTCCAACTGCCAGACACAGACAGCTCTCTGGTATTTGATGCTATATCCTCCAGATACTTGCCTTCTTGCACTACCTCAAAGAATGCTACAGGGCCCTGGTATTATATTGTTATTTCTGCTTAAATGCTCGATACTTGTGGAACATATGATGATTATGCAACATAGACATGGTGTTTTTACTAAACCTGTGGCCTTTCTGAATGCCAAGTGTGTAGGAAAATAGAAAAAGGATTTTCTAATAATAATTTTGCCTTATGACCGTCATAAAAAAACCCACACAACTTCGTGGCAATTTATGACAGTACATCTACTGAGATCTATCCTGTTAATGGTGTCCTAAACTAAAATTATTATGCATTCATTAAGTTGCAATAAATAGAAGAAGAGCTAATGTGTTAAAGTTAATAGAGCAGCTGGAGATATTTACAGTAACAGTATGAATAGCACTTTTCTCACTGAGAACCCCATTTCAGTGTAAAGCTTTTAAGAAGTGGATAGTGAGAGCTGAATGAATTGGTGCCCAAGGCAGCTTACTGGAACAGTGTTTAAGTTGACAAAGAACTCATTCTGAGTGCATCCATCAGTTTCCAAAGCTACTTCCAGAGAATTAATTACAGTATATATCCCTCTTATTCTTTGGGTCGTGCTGTTTGTATCACTTTTGAAAAATCTGGCTAAATACACTGTGTCTAATATCAAGAAAATGTCTTGACAATGCTATGAAAGTTAAACCTAAAAAGATGGCTAAGGAAGTCCATACTTTTATAAAGACATTGTAGACTATAATTGCTATAAGTAATTAACTGACAATAGTAATAAAAACAAACTCACAAATCATGTGGCATTAGGACTAATAAATGATTTTTACATGCTTTTTTACATATACTATTGGATAAACATTTATCATCTATTTTCTCAATGACCTAAACTAGAGTTAACTGAACTGAGTTTTAGTTGGTTTTCAGAAAGTGTCCACTAATTACATATAACCAATTAGTAAATGTTTGCACATATATCTTATTTGCCTCACTAGCCCTCAACATGAAGAAATCTCTGCTCATAAGTATCTTTTTTTGTTTTTTTTTTCTGTGAGTTTCTCTCTCTCTTTAAGTACTATTACATTTTCCTTGAATATAGGATAGGATAAAGCAGTTTCAGGTGGTTCATGTTTATTCAGATGGGCAGAAACATTGCACAAATACAAACTACCATCTATGATCCATCCGTTACTTGGGAAAACAATCTACAATTCATGGAAGCTCTTAAGTGTGCAGGATTTTGTAGCCAGGAGATCCTGTCATGTGTTCATTGCACTGCTTTAAGGGCCTCACCAACATCCCACTGTCTCCCTGTATCTCTGAGCATCTAGCATTGTACTCAAAATCTTGTTGAGGGCAAAAGGAAAAACAGTCAAAATGGTTGTGCACATACTTCCTGCCATTTACCCTTTCTCTGCTGCTCTGCTCCCCTTGCCTGGCCCCTCTGGACCTCAAGGTTGCTGGCATCAGTCTGAGGGGAGCGTTGCAGTAGGTTGACAGCATTGAAGGCCTTCACCAGGAGGAACATGATGCAGATGGTTCATTCGTCCAGCTTTAGGATCCGCTAGGGGCTTTTTTTCTTTTCTTCAGGTTTGCTAACATGCTTTTATACCTTGTTCTTTCTTTGGTAGTCTGCAGCTCGAGGTTACATCTGAATTTGCTATACGTGGATTGTCTCACTATGCTGAATACTTGTTCTTTGTTCTCTGTTCACACTTAAAACCGCTTTTGGCCAGTTCCCAGGTCTGAATTCCTGTAACTGACTATTGATAAATTTATTATAGCTCTGGAGTCTCCAGTGTCATCCGCGGCCACTTTTCTTATTACCCCATGCCTGCGCTCCTCTGCACTGTCGCGGCCCGAAAGGAGTCGTTCAGGACGACCTCCCTCCCCTTGGGGCCAAACGACCAAGTTCGTGATGCCCTTGGACTGAATTAAGGTGAAACGACACCAGCCAACCAGTTTTAAGATTTATTAACACAAAGATAAGGCATGTGGTCAAATAGGATAATTCAATGGTGAATACTGCAACTAGCTAGACAAAACAGATCTTACCAACATTCAACAAAGAGAAGGGGAAAGAGAGAGAGAGAGAGAGAGAGAGAGAGAGAAAGATATCACCACCCGTGGATCCAGCGGCGTCCTGTTGGTCCTCTTCCTTTGGGAGTCTCGGCAGTGGGGGGGGGGGGCTCCCGTCTGGTGGTAGGTGGGTCCTCTTCACCCTGGGTGTAAGTTTTGGTGGTGCGCGTGCAGTAATTACAACTCGAGTTGGGTCCGACCCTAGGTTAGCTCGGAATGACACGCGTGCAGTGGTTACAGCTCGAGTTGGGTACCTCCAAAGAGGGACTCTGAACAAAGAGATCCCTGGGCAATTATAGCTTTTTCAAATTAAGTTTCCCACCCCCCCACGTGGTAGTTCAGACCAATAGTAATTTTTGAGTCTGGGGTCTCCTGCTCCTTATTGGATCTCATCGTTGTTCCTAGGCAGGCTGTTTCTTTTCTCCCTTATCTTTTCTGTTGCAGTTTCTGCAGACAGGTGTGTCTTCCTTCCTATAGGTGTGTCTTCCTTCCTCGGGTCCCACCATCATCTCTCAAGGTCTTGACAAAGAGGTGGTAACTCCAGCAATTAGCACCGTTTCAGCAGTGCACAGGAATGCAAATTGCTGGTAACTGCCTTATCATTCCCGCCTGCAGCAGCTCTGGGCCCTTTCTCACTGTACTAGGGAGTGCGGCCTAAGGCTTCAGCAAATTTAGCCACTCATGCCAAGCAAGTTTTATAGAAGTTGTGCTAAAAACGGACAATAATTTACAGTCCAGATCCCAAAGTCTCTGCCCGATTGCGGTCTCGTTCAGTGCAGGCTCGGTGTGTTCTGGGTGGTCGCAGGGAGACCATCTCGGGGGTCGCAGCAGCCCAGTCCTGTTTCCGCCAGGGACAGATGGCTTGTTCGGGGTTATGGCCTGCCTGCACCCCATGCACCAAGAAATGTTTAAGGCAAAAAAATTCATTCATCTGTCCGCCACAGCACTGCAGCCTGCTTCCCCACTTTTGAGGCCTCCGTTACACCATGTCTGTATTCCTCTACACTACAGCCTTATGCTACAGCATTATGCTAGGGTCATAAATATTTCATTCTATACAGAATAACTACTTGTTGCTATTAGGTGTATAAAAAGTTATGGTTATACCGCATGCTTATTTAAAGATAAGCAAAAGTTAAAAAAAAAGATTAAAAAAAATTAAAAGTGCCTTCTTCCGTTAGAAAAAAATGCTGTTGCAGCTCAGACAACTAAAGCAAAGCTTCATCCAGACCAAGACAGGTTCAGACAAAGAAGGACAAGTCCTGAGGCCTTGCAGAGTAGGTCCAAGGCTTGTGACCAGTTATTAGCAGTGGTTATACCACATTTACTGGGCTGCAGGGTTACACTAGAACACTTCTTCATGTTGCATGTTTACTTAATCCTGTATTTCATGTTTTTAACATTGTCCTTTTTTTCAGTGAGAAGGGTTTTCTTTTTCCTTTTTTTTTAATTAAACAAGGAACAACATGGACTTACTTTTTCTATATCCCAAAAAAACCCTAAATCTTCTTACACACAGGCTGTGAATGATTTGTGTAAATTAGAAAACATGGTTTCTTATTAGCCTCTGATCCTCCAGCAGTTTCTCATAGTTCAGACCACACTCCTTATATGATCTGTCATCTGTGTTTGGGGCCATAGAGTAAATGAATGCTCATAATATATGTGCAAGGGTATACATTATCTCTCTTAATCTGTGTGCATATCAGAATGATCTAATAAATTGGATTTGTCAATGTAATAAACAGCAAAATAATTGTTTTCTAAAGGGCATCACTGAGCTATTAAATATTTGGTGAATGATTTAAAATGTAACTTATAAAACAGCTTTTCAAACTTTCCTAGTTTAAATTTCAATTAACTAAAAAAAATCAAATTACTAGTGCCATGTAACTGTGACATTACTGAATGTCTTCTAAGTATGTATTTTCAAATAACTGAATTACAGCTGTGTGGCTTAGCCTGTGTAGATGTTTTATCTCATATTCCAAACATGTAAACACTGTAGCTGCCTGGCCAACTTGGGTGAAAGGGAAACTGAAATGAGGTGACCAGCTTAGTTTGAGGCCTTGCACATTTGCAGCATAGAGTCTCCATGACAAAGAATGGCAAATCAAATGGGTTTGGGGGTTTCTTTCATGTAATTTTAGATTTCCACACTGTGAGCATATGCAGTTGAGTTGATCCGTCCAGGTTCCTTTTACAGCTACCGATGGAGGCATTTTCAGAGCATGATTCATCTGATGATTTTAGACTTCTCCTTCCAAGCTAAAATGAATTGTGTTCTAAAACTGCATCTTTTCCTCCATTTACAGTGAAGAAAGCAAGTGATATTAGCCCAGGTATATTATGTCTATGTTACAAATGTCTAAAGTTAAATGAAAGGAGTCACACATGAAACATCCATCCTGAATAGGTGTCAAGAACAAAAGTGACAGGATTCACTGTAAGTTAGGGATCACGTAGGACCTCCTGAAAACATTATGGCATATGGCTCCAAAGAGGCACTCTGTCATATTCCTGATACTCTGTTTCCCTGGAGTTTCAGGCAGTCTTATCAGTTTTGTTCCCCAAAGACCCGAATTTATCCTAGAAAATGCGTCAAATAGAAAACAGAAGAGATCAGAAATATTTCATTGAAGCCCTCCCCTTTTTTTTCAATTTAGCTGTCTCTGAATTTTGTAATTGAAGCAGTGCTTTTTAACCCTTGTGACTTTTACCTGTGTGTTTCATCACCTGCATTTATAAAAGTTTTTTGTAACAAGTGACTTTCCAGTACCCTAACAAAATCCATACTTTCACTCAAACCGTGAGTGAACATATGGTTATATTACATCTAATAGTAGTGTACATTGCAAATGCTTATAAACACATCAATAGAAGGTACCTTAAGTACTTATAAACCTTATTTACAATTAGACCAGATCTGAATCACCTTGCTTTGCCTGTGAACATGCATAGATTCCAAGAAGCTCATTTATTCAGTGAATAATGAAAATGATTATTTTTTGGCACAGCATTTCTCTCTCCCTCCTTTTTTTTCTCCCTACAGAAACAAAACTATTTTATTCTTTTTTTTACAAAATGTCAAAGTTATCCATAGGAAAAAGATATATTTAAGGAAAAAAAAAGGTACTACTATCAGGAAACCATTTCAACTGGGTTGTCAAGCAGTCCATTTTATAGCACATAATTATCTCCTAAATTATCTAATTTATTAGAATATCTCTTGATGTGCATTAATTCTTTCTTTAAATGGAGTCAATGTAGCCTATTTAAAAATCACATAAAGTAGAATGAATATTATAAGATGTATCACTTCCTTTACCACTGTGGTTCTGTATGAGGTTCCTTTCTGTGAGGAAGTAGAAATATATCATAGAAGTCCCTAAATTTGTCCCCTGACTGGAGGCTTGAAGCTTTCCTCTCTTGTCATCTCCTCTCTGGCATCTCAAAGTTCATCATTTATCGAGCCCAGAATATATGTTCCTCTTTAGGACAAACAAGACATCCCTCTTTTCTTCTCTGGCCCCAGCAGGATCTCACAGTCCCTTCGTGAGGCAGACCTGAGGCATGATAAATGTAAAAGCACTCATGTTTCTCTGCTGCGCACGTCCCTGAGAACAATGTTGGCTCAGCATGTGCAAAATCTCTCCGTCCTTTCTGTGGCTGCTTGTCCGACGGGTCATTAATCCTCAAGTTTAGATGAGCAATACCCAACAGAGTGGAATTACTTGATTGCAGCAGTTACAGTATCTCTCATCCCACCTGTACACCTCTCCCAACAGCTGGAGTCAGCACAAAGTGGGTACTATGGCATTTAGGAGGCAGGCCACTTGGCCAGGCGTCACAACCGGCTGATGTGATGGTCGCGGGCCTGCAGCACAGCTGCCACGTTTAACCCAGCAGGTGCAAGAAGGAGTACCTCCCACCTTTAGTGCCTTTCCATATGTGCTGCCTTGCTAATAAATAAATACCTGTATTTTCATAAAAAATTGTGATGGTTCTGGCACAGTACAATGATAGGTGTTTTGATTACACTGAAATTGTGACCCATATCAATAACTAGCAGGAAATCAAATTCTAGTGAAGTGACCTTTATATTTTTGTTTCTCTTCGAAATTTAATTTAGCTTTTATATTAAACTTGCATTAACCAGAGACCAAGTATTGTAGGTGCAGTACCTATGATTTCCCTGCCCTTTGTAGATTTATTTCACAGACTTAACGTAGGCACATGAGTTAAATCTGTTTCATTTCTAAGTCTTGTCTGTTTTAGTTGTGTGTAGGACGTCCTTATAGACCTATTACTCTTTCTGTTTCTTGTCCAGACCCACATCGAGTCAGTGTAGGCTTTTTTTTATTAATCTTTAAATTTTCACTGGCACGTAAGACCATACTTCCATCCCCCCCTTATTATTTTGTTCTATAAGAACCACCTAAAGCAAGAATTATAAATTCGTTGAATCCTCAGGAGCCAGGCATATTTCAGATAAAATACCTGCAGTGTCACAGTTTTCTGTATCTTGTTACTTTTAGGTCAAATCTTTTCCCCTCTTTTGACCTGATCTAGAAAGTTCTGAAATTCCCATGATGTCCATGAAATTTCAGCCAGTGGGACACCTACAAGACAAAGCAGCAGCAGTTTTGGAAGAAGCTGTCTGTGTGTATATGCATGTGCATGTGTGCACACACCATACTGCAAGTGAGAGGGAGAGTAAACAGGAGAAGTTCAGTCAATATAGTAATGTTACAAGCTTAATTTGTGAGTTAATTGGCATTAACCTAAGAGACTGGTGACAATCCTCATGGCTGTAAAACTGAAGCCGATTTCTTTTTTTTTTTCTCTCTCTCAGAAAAGACATGTAGTGAGAACAGAGAGGAGGTGTTGCCCTATGAAAGAGGACTGTTCATGTTCTTAGCTCTATAAAGTGCACAGGGAAACATACCTGTTGAAAGACTCTGGTGATGATAAAATGGACATAAGCAAAGGCTCAGGCCTGTTGGGGTTTTATTACCCACATCTAACAGGAAGATAAACGACTTTTCTTTTTTTATTTCTTTTTTTTTTCTTTTTTTGTGGGGTGAAAAGTTAGCAGAGCCCTCAGAAGGAAAGGACTTAGCAGAAGCGGGGAACATTATCTGCTCAGACAGGTGCTATTACAGAAACTCAGTGAGACTCCTTGGTTCTTTTAAACCTGTGAAATCTTTGCAGTAAGTTCACAAATTTAGTTGTGAATAAAGTAATTAGAGGAAAAGGGCTTCTAGACTTCATCATTATAGAGAGGAATCAGTAGAACGCAACTTGGGTAGCGTCATCATGAATTGGCAAAGTTCACAATTCTTAGGAAGAAAAGGGGGAAGATCAACAAAACAATGACACTGAGCTTCAGTATGGCATCCTTCAATAAATCCAGAGTTCAGCTCTCACCAGAAGAAAATCTAAAGAATAAAAGTAATAAAGGAAATCTGCAATTTTCCTTAGAGATACTACTAAAGTCATAAATAGAATTTATTCTTATGTATAGAAAAAATACGATGTGCCGTAAAAAACAACTTGCTAGTCCATAAGCTTTCCTTCATTGATCTCAAGCCCAAGAAGAAAGTTTACTGAATGTGAAAATCAGGATAGTTTATTAGACTAAATATAAAAGTAGGCAGAATCAGGAAGAATAAGGCAAAAAACACGAAACAAAAAACAAGGAATATCATTGACAAGAGGATTAGCAGAAGGGAATAAGGGAAAGAAATAAGGAAATAACAGGCTGGAAAGTACCCGAAAGGTAACAAGAAAATTGCAATATGGCAAGTGAAATCATATCAAATCAATTAAAGACAGCCCACAGTCTGAAAATGATTGCAGTTTGGGAGTTTAGTAGGGGGAAGCAGCATGTATGCTTGCCTCATTTTTACTCTTCCCTGGGCATCCATTTACGGACACTGTTGAAGTTACTGGGTTAAACAGACCTTTGTCCTGTCCCCATATGGCCAGTCTTCTAGTAAAGTAAGTGCCTGTGGGCACAGCAGTCCTTCAGGAAAAAAAAAGAAAAAAAGGAGGTTTTCGAGGATTGAAAGCCAAAAATAGGGTTACTTGCTGTCATACGTGAAGAAGCTGACAGACTTACACTGCAATATGTTAACAGTAATGCTGGTTGTTAGGCAAGAAGTAATCCTTTTACTCTGATCTCAGGGCTCAGCCTGGAGTGCTGTCATGTGCTCAGCAGAAAAGGGACCAGGAAGCAGCCATAGCAATGCCAGAAATAAAAGTAGAATAGAATAGAATAGAAGTAGAGTAAAATAAAATGAAATAACATAACATAACATAAGAAGATAAAACTGAGGATGATAGAGCAGTTTGGTTTGGATGTTTTTTCTTTGCAAGTAAAGGAAAGGTAATTACAAAGAAGATGCACACTAAGAACAACATAAGGAATAGGAGGATTAAATGGCAACAGAAGAGATTGAGAATAGACACGAAGGAAAACATTCTAATGTGATATGGATATTTAAACACTGGAAATATTGATGAGTGGGATTGTGGAATAACCATTATTGGTGCCAAACACTGTGTGGAAAGGTGAAGACACAACTGATCTTGCTGTAGGAGTAAGGAAGTATCATACATGACTCCTAGAGGTCCCTTCTAGTGCTCTTTTGCAGATTCTCTAACTGTCTTCTATTGGTGTAACTGCACACACTGCTGACAATGTAAAGGGGTTTGTACAATGTTACTGTACCTGTATAGTTTAAAGGACAGCATATATATGCTGACAAGCCCTTCATATAAAAATTATATACAAATAATACCAGTTCATTTCATGTAACGAAACATAGCACATAGCAGTTTTGCTGTACCAGCAATCACAGAAATGCAATGATCTAGCTCTAACCAGTTTTGCATTGGTTCTTTACATAGCTATCTGATTAACATCTGATGAGAGGTAACCATTTGATAGCTTCAGTGTAACTGTTTGTAATAAAAGCTGCAAGACACTGGGCTGTTCTGTAAAATCTTTAAAAATGGGTGTGTTCAACATGTGGTGTATTTAAATATTTTTTGATGTGGGTTTATTGTTTTACTAGAATACCCACGTGGACACAAAGAAAGATCTGGCAGCAGTACCCAACAGAAACATGCTATTCTTCTCTTATTAACAATTCAGTTACAGAATTCTATCTTTCTTACCTCACCTTTTTTTCTGGGAAGAAAACACTACCATATAGTGAACGGCCAAGAGGAGAAAAGAAGTTTATGTGATTTCTGTAACAGTGAATGCAACACTTTCTCAAATCCAAAATTCAAACCAACATTATAGAGACAGGTCAAATGGATGAGGTTTTTCACCTTTGCTAAATGGGAGAGAAAGCAATTATTTTCTCCTTTAGTGGCCTTTTTAAGCATACCTTAAAACTCAAATGGCCAAGCAGACATAGAAACTTCTCCATGCAATATGAAGTCAAAACAAGCCCATTCTAGCAATAAAACAAAACAAAATTAATAGAGCAAGTCTTAGTTATTCTTCAACTAACTTCATTATCAAAAGAATTAATAACTTCTTCCTTTTCTGTTTCCTCTTTCTTGTTCAGAAACCAACCTATTACATTTAATACATGTTGTATGTCATCTTGGTCATGTAATTTAGCGTTTGGCTCTATGAATTAAATTTTAATTACAGATAAGAGAAAGTGTAACCTAGGTGTAACTGTATTATGAATTCTGTGTACCCTGTTTATAGTTACCCTCAATGTGCTATAAAGAATGCTCAGAATATAAAAATAAAAATATATTGAAGCATTCAATAAATGAAGTACTATTTTTCAACAAATGAAACCTGAAATATCATCTTTATTTTTAAATAATTGTCTTCATTTTTCCAATATGCTTGCTCCAAAATTTAAAATAAATCTGTACGTTTGCATATCTGTTCTTATGAACATACACATTTGTATCTTAAATATTAGAAAGGACTTTTTCCTGATGTTAAATATCATTTTTATCCTACAGGAAACAGAAAATAGTATTTGTACTCATATATCACTCAATAAGGGAACTGATGGGAGAAAGGAGTTTGATTGGATAAGTTTGATTTGAGTTTGATAAGCAGACAATAAACTAGGCATTTTCTTTGACATTGTTGCATGGCACAATATTTAGATTTATTGATATATATGGAGAAACACAAATAAGCTCATGTGGGCTCTTGGGAAAGCTGTTATATTTCGGAATATTTGTGAATTTCCTTTGAAAACTTGTGCAGATGTCTGCATCAATTTTATCTGCATGGAAAGAAAAAAAACTCAAAATAACATTTTTTAAGGAAAATAATCTTACTATTTATTGTTAAAAAATTTCTCTCTTATTATGGAAGATGCCTGGCATCATTACTCACATACTAAATACTGCAGACCTACCTAAGTAATGCTGAGGGCTTTTTAATTTTTCTTTAGAAGTGTCCGTTTCTATGTTCATGGAAAACAAGATTCTAAATTTGGCTATTTGGAACATACAATTTATTTCATTAATTACACATTTCCATACACATAAATTAATTTGTGATATAACCTCCTTCCTCTACAACAAATAATGCAAAAGGCACGGTTTAGATGGAGTTGGACTCAACACTGAAATACTGTGGATTATATAATGAAGCTCTACTGACTTTCTAGAAATAAGACTGGAAATATAAATAGAAGTAAAAGATAAGAAAGAGTTAGTCTTGCAAACCTAAAGCCTGTTTTAACATTGGTCAAATGTCTGAGTACTTTTTAGTGCTGAAATACAATCCAAATAATTTAAAGCAAAGATATATTTGATTAAATTCTTTTTGCTGTCTTTTTTATAGAAGCCAAAAGCAAACACTTGCATACAATGTAAGAATCTACCTCAACAGTGCAGCACCTATAACTTTTATTAAAGGATTCATGTACATACTCTGACTTTCTTCAAGTAAGACCTCAACTGTAATTCTGCATTTCTCAGGTTTTCTTCAGTAAGAATGTGCAGATAGGTATTAAATCTAATCTGAGAATAAATACATAAATACAGAATACTTTGCTGTCAAAGATCAAAAGAATCAATGCTTTGTGTAATGGGATTTTACACAGGGCAGAGAGGACTTTCTTTTTTGGTAGTAATATTGACATTTGTACTGTGATTCTACTTCATGCATTTTTTTTCTCAATTGCTTCAAAAAACAAAAACAACACCCATTTCTAACAGATTGACAAGCTTCTGTTGTTAGTAGCGAATATTCTGCTGCATTAGTGAATAACAAGACTGTCACATTGTAGAAAACTGTTAAATCCAACACAGGCATGAAGTGGTTTATGAACTGGAGTAAAACCAATGGAGTGACTGCAGCGTTTCACTAGGACATGTACATACACGTGCAAGGTTCTTCATATTCCCAAAAGACATTAATAGCCAAGTTATTGACTAATGTTCACATTACTAACAGCTGAGTACTTTTACATAGAAGATACAACATTCACTAGTAAGTGCAAAGTATTCCCGTGAATTATTTAGGTGAAACCATACCTGTCAGAGGAAACAAGTGAAGTAGAATTCACATTGCATTACTCTGGCATTTCTCGTTGCGAGTGTTTACCTCATCTCTAATTCAAAAGATTGAGTAATCTGTGATAGTTTCACCATGATTGAGAGAATGAAAAAGTTTCTGTTAGATGGCTCCAGCCAATGTACTAATTATACAAAATTAAGGGCATATAAGAAAAAAAAAACCTTACACTTTTACGAGAATGATTGTAGGTGTTTTGCACAGGGCGTTGATCCTCTGAAGTTGTACATAACAGCAAACTCTCTCTGCAAGCATTCGCTGTGTTAGGTACTCTTATGGCTTTAATAGTAAAACAATAGTGTCTGAAAACCATTCTGTCAGTTGTTTCACAGACAGGAAAATTGAGGCAGGGATTGACTAAATTAATTAATTTCCCAAAGCTACCAATGACGATAGCCTGGTTGCCTGTGGAGAAAGGCGTCAAACCCCCAGCTGCATCGGTTTCCACCGTCATAGCCCCATCCTTTCTGCCTATGTATTACAAATCGGTATTTTCAGTAATGTAGCAAGTTGGAGGGGGAAGACATCCTCGTTATGGATAAACAATGCTCCTGGACTAAACTAAAGCTTTTGCTGATACAGTCATTCTGAAGGTATCTCATCCTTCAGGTTAGCATCCCACGCAGTTCTGATCTTCATGCATGCAATCT
This sequence comes from Dromaius novaehollandiae, assembly GCF_036370855.1. Lineage (NCBI taxonomy): Eukaryota > Metazoa > Chordata > Aves > Casuariiformes > Dromaiidae > Dromaius > Dromaius novaehollandiae. Next base: position 205,108,147 of record NC_088098.1, on the reverse strand, counting down.
CAGAGCCCACTAAACGAAAAAGAAAATTATGATTTAAAAACACTACTCTCCTGAAAGAGGATGGCTGTGTTTAAACAACAAGTAAATCCTGTACCACAAATTTAAAATAATAATGATAACAGACATTTCAAATGCTCTTGCTTATGTGCCCCGCCCTCCCCCCCAATTTGGATGACATGGGATTTTTTTTGTTGGTGTCGGTGGTGAGTTTTTTCTGTTTACAAAATATCTGGATATTTTACCCTGATGATCTGTTCACTGGACTCAGTGACTTAAATAGTCTCTATTCTGACTCTCCTGTCACCATAGAGTATGTGATTTATCTGGTTTTATATCCATAAAGATACAGCCTTAACTAAGTGGTCTCTTGCATAATCAAACTGGCTTGGAGTTCACTAAATGTAATCTTGTGCTGTGTATCTCAATTAATCTTGCAGACTGTGGCTAATCACATCACCACCAGGCAAGCTCACATATCTCACCAAGCTGGATTATTAAAATCCATATTTCACGTTAACAGCCATGTGTGTGAGATTAGTTTCTAAGTAGTAATGCACCTGCCATAAATACCTCATATCTGGTATCTTCTGAAATACTGCCACTGTCAAAGATGAAAAAGCATGATGTGCATTCAAAACTAGTTTACATTTCTATTTTATGGGCAAGTGATTTTTTTCTTTGGTCCTTTCCTTTGTTCTGATATATCTGGAAAACTGTAGAGCACAGAATGTAATGAAGACAGAACTTAGTAAATGATAAATTCAGAAGAGATTGATAGAGAAATATGATCACATTAACTCTATTCATTTTCTCTCATTTCAATAAAAAAGTTTAGGTGAGAAGCCCTGCATTAATTTAGGTTCATACCATTAGTCGTGCATTAAGGGCTAAATTCCACTTTATACTAAAACTTTTTAAATCTAGAGTAACTACAGTAAACTCAGTTGGCCTAGAAATTGCCTTAGCATTGTCATTTTGCTAAGTACATCATGTGATAAAAAACTTTCCATCTGATCAGCAGACTCCTAGCAAGAGATTCAGGCACTGAATCTGGGAATTTCAAGTCTCGAGTCTGTAAAGGCAACTGGTACCACACTTCATGCCCCGTGCTTTAAAAAAGGCAGAACTTCTGCTTAACTCACTGTAGCCCACAATACTGTTGCTGTACTGATGCCTTGGATGTTTAGCTAAGACCAAGCAGACTTTTTCTCAGAACCTTGCTTAAGGGATATCTTCTGGATTAACAGGCCCTGAGAAGAGTTAAAGTGTACAAATGCAAGCAAATAGGCTTTGCACGCAGCGGTTAGATGTGATGATGCCTTTCTTAATAGAAGGATGGCCTTACTTAAGAGAAGGATGAAAGAGTAGCATGTTTATCATTTTCCTAAGGCACTGCTCTTTAATCTAACTCATCACCTCCGTGGGAGTGCACAGAGGTCTATTTGTCTTCAGAAAAGCAGCCTGTGTCTCATAGCTGCCTGGTACAGGCAGCGCCAGCTGACAGACAGGACCGACGGACACAGTCCCTGCCCTTTCATAGCTTTCCAGGTCCTCTCCTGGGGACTCCACAATAAACCCTATTAGGTGCTCACTGATTCTTGACAGATGAAACCGCTGTTCTGGTGATTTACAGCCTGATTGCTCAAACCTTCCTAATGAACAAAAACTTTTTTAGAACAGCTGTTTCAGTGGCATCTTCATCGACCTTTTAGTGTTGGTGTGTGCAACCACTTCTTGGAACTTCGGCCCTCGAAGGAGGTAGGAAGGCAGTGGAGGAGGAGAAGGGCCAGATGTTCCAAGAGGAATCTGGTGCTTTGGTAAAGAACACTCAGTCAGTTCATAACTTTACACAAAAAAGCATACATTGTATAAATAGATTCTTCAAATCATAATTCTGTGCAATTTTTCATTAAAAAATCTTTCACTTATTCATATGTATTTTCAGACTGAAAGAATATAGATGAAAAACTCCTGCTTTTCAGATGTTTTAATTGTCATTCAGGTCTGACAGTTGCTTAAAAATTATGTTAAAAAATTTGGGGTTGAAGGAGTGTTTAAAATTATATGGATAAAAATGAGATTATTGCATGAAAGGAGATAAATAAATGCATGTTTAAAAATTTACAGCCAGTTGGTGATGATCTATGTGTTCAGCAGCATAATTTCAAGGATACCATTTATATATCCCAAAATAACAGACCTAAGCAAGTGTCATTTGGACATAAATTTTTTGCTATGCATTGCGTATGCACAGCATGGTATATAATAAGGACAGAAGAACCTGGAACACACTAGATCTTCCTAATAATAATAATAAAAAGCTTCTGTTGTGCTATAAAATGCAAATATGACTGACACAATTTTCAAGTTGCATTTTGTAATTTGTGCTCCGCAGTATACGGAATTCTGTATAGTAGTAGTGGTCCGTTTTAAAAAATTCTTAAACAGTATTTTATTTTAACATTGCAAGTCCATCACAAACTGAGGGAGCTGTTTGGATTTATTGTTGCTTATCTTTCACAAACCTTCTTATGAAATATGTTCCAATATCAGTCACAAATTGCTGCTAATGTTTTAAAGAGTATCACAGAAAGAGGCAAAATGCATCAAGACAAATCAGACACCACACAGCTGGGTGACTGCTGAACACCCTCCAGGGACACACAAACAAAGATAAGAAATATGCTAAGTCCTGAGGTCAAATGCTTTACCTAAGAAGTACATTAATCCCCTAGAGAAGTGCTGCTTTGAGAGTTTAATTTCTCTTAGAAATAAGAGAAACAAAAAAACAGCAGAAGCCGTCCAACCCTATGCATTCACAAGCATAAAATACTTGGGGGGGTGCAATATTGTTTTTGTTTGTCAATAATATGGCAGCGCCTAGGAGCCTTTCGTGCTGGGTGTTTTACAAATTCAGAACAAATAACTCCTGCGAGGAATTTTTCACCCAACTGAAAGTCAGTAGTCAGCAGAAAAAAAACAGGAAAAAAAGACATGATACAACATGTCACAGGCAGCATCAGAGCAGACCAACTGCTTCCTGCAACAGAGAATGACTCAGGCTCTTCAGATCTGGTCATAAGTAAGGAAAGCCACAACTTTATAATTTTTATATGAAATACTATAAAATATAGATTTTCTGTTCCTCCAACCAGCTACCTGGCCAGTCCTCCTCTTTCATCCATACCACAGCCTTCAATTATTATTTGATTACTTTCAAGTATTTGAAAACAGAAATAATCCCTGATGACTGTAAGGGCTGTCAGGCTGCTAACAAATATTGAATTTCAGGTTGAATAGATCTGGCAAAGTAAATGAGCACCATCCAACTAGTTAGATACAGGTGGTGTTATTTGCATAAAGAGCTAGACAGATATTGTGGCTTAACACATTCTTAAACTCAAGTTGAACTGTCTTCAATAGAGCTCCGGTGTAGATAAAAGTGATTTTGTTTTCCTCTAATGCTTTTTGGCTATTTGGTTACTGAGAGCTGACCACTGGAAGTCCTTCATCTGGTCTGGCTTCACTCTACCTGCAGAGCATGACAAATTCTGTCACTTAGCCACTGCTGGAAGCAGGGAAAAAGGGTTTTAAGGTTTTAAACTTTAAGAGTTTTTCTTTTTTTTAGGTCTTTTAATATATTGACTGCCTTACTTTGCATGAAAAATGTGAAAAAATCTACTTCTTTCTTGAATTTATTGTTTGAATTCATTTGCTTCAAATTAGGCATAAGGCAGCTTAACCAAATTTAGCAATTTGCAGAACAATTATAATCTAATTATATACTATTTAATAGTATTTATATACTATTTATTGTCAAGGAAACAGATTCACACGTAGGAGGAGATGCTACTGCCTAAGCAAAATCTTTGTCATGAAAGGGATCGATTCAAAGATTGTCTCTTGAGCTGCAAAAAGTGTTTACTCACAGTATCTTCCTTGTGCCTTTTAAACCACGGTCAGATAACAGTTTCACCTTGGACTTTGAAAAGAAAGCATGACCAAAGTATTCACCAGCTTTAGCTGGTAAAGGAGAAAAGAAGATTTTGTGTGCTAAAGGATCTTGGAGGTGTGCAACAAGCAAGTAGAAAGAGTTATGGATATAGACCCCCCAAAATCTACATTATTATCAGAAACTACCAATTAATTCTGTACAGAAATACAGCCTGTAGACTGTCCAGCCTCAGGGACCTTGCAGAGAGAATACAGGAGTGCTAAATCTGGCTCTTTAACTTCTATGAAGAATGAGGAACATTATGGAAATGTGAGAAAATACAAATAATTTCATCATTGATGGATTAAATGAGAAAGTAGGCTATGTTATAAAAATCTTTCTTGTTAAACAGGTATCGGAAAGCATTGCTTCCAAAAGCATTGGAAACCATACTGCAAATTACCTTTCCAAGTTGATGTCATTATCATGGAACTCTCTTGTATTCTGTCCTTTGCCTGAGGAATTCTTAATTAATGAATTAATTAGAGAAAATTCAACCAGAAAAACTCTAGGAACCAGACAGAAGAACAATATGGCCTTCATGTTTAGACTCTTTTGCCAAATAGGAGAATCTATTTCAGGATTTTAGTCTGAATCAAAAAGCCTGGGAATTTGAAACTATTAATCAAATTCATAGGTAGTTTTGGCTTCCCTGAAACTCCACATTTCATCCCCAAAATATTGCTTGCCTAAAAATATTAATTAAAAAATGCCACCAGCTCTGTGCATTTCTTTATATCATCTCATTTTAAAAGTGAATGCAGTATTTTATCTAGCCATGTTATCTGTTGTCCTTTCCTTGTCAGCCTACTAGCCGCTGTCACTGCTCGAAAAGCTGAGCCCACAAAACCTGCACCTGCATCGCTGCTGCCGCTGATCTGCTGTGCCAGTTGTTCTCTTGTCCTGAGAGTCAAGTGTCCCGTGTTATGCTATTTTAACAAAAGCTGAGGTGTCAAAGAACACACCTGTATTTTTGTTCTCTCCACCTTCTTCTCTTTTAGTCTGCTGTCTTTTCTCACAACACTGGCAAAACCCATGTGGCCACCATTAGTGAAAGTACTGTCTGTTATGTACAGCTTTAAATGTTACATTTTAGTCACGGAGAAAAACCTGCATACTCAAAGGCAATGAATCCAGGCAGGTGTTACTTCAAGTTATTATCGTATCATATCAAAAACAATTTGGGGCTTGATCTTTCAAAGGAGTGAGCGGATTTGCCACTGACCTCCATGAGAGTCCATTTTGGACACTCCAGCAGAAATAACAGACATAGTCTGATATTTTTAAAGTTATTTTTCAAATTTTAATTAGAAGAAAACAGTTATATAACAGTACAAAGCAGTACAATTATTTTCTCCAGTACGTTTAACGAACTTCATAATTTATAAAAAGGTCGGAATAACTGCCTAAGGGATGTCCATGTGTATTTTCACCAGTGGCTGTAAATAAATGCAAATAGTATATGGGTACAGTACTTATCTGACTAAAAGCATGACTGATGTTGCAAACAGTAGAAAGTTAAACGTCCTCATAAAATCACAGAATAATTCAGGTTGGAAGGGGTCTAGTCCAACCTCCTGCTCAAAAGCATGTCACTCAGGGCTTTTTTATCCAGTCAGGTCTTGAACACCTCAAAGGACAGAGACCGCACAACCTCTCTGAGCAGTGTGTGCCACTGCCTGGCTGTCCTCATGGGGAAAAAGTTTCTCCTTATATGCAGTATGAACCCTTTCTCTTTCCAAATTTTCCCCGTCATCTCTCTTCTCACCGTGCACCACTGTGAAGATCCTGGCTCCATCTCTCAATGACCTTCCCATAGGTCCTGCGGGCTGCGGTCAGGTGCCCCCAAAGCCGTCTCTGCTCCAGGCTGGACAAGCCCAGCTCCCCCAGCCCCTCCCCACAGGGCACGTGCTCCAGCCCTGACCACCTTGGTAGCCCTCCACCAATCTCCCTCCCATTTCTCAATGTATTTCCTGCATTAGGGACACAAAACTGGGCACCATGTCTAGATGTGGTCTAGCAAGTGCTGAGCAGAGGGGGAAAATCATTTCCCTACATCTCCCGGCTACGCTCCTGTTCATACAGCTTTTGTCACCCTCCTTTGCTGCCAGGGCACTGTGCGATCTCCTGCTCAGCTTGCTGCCCCCAGGCCATTCATTGCAGAGCTGCTCCCCAGCCAGCCAGGCCCCAGGAACAGCATTTGAAACCAAAATCAGTGGAGAAATTAAAAAAAAAAAAAAAAAAGACTTTTTATTTTTTATCTTCACTTTCAAGAGGTGAAGGCAAACAAGTCCAAAGAATAGTCTAACAAACAGGATAGTCCTAATTAAAAAAGGCAATTCAGTTTTGTAATAATTGTGATGAAATGAGAGAAACGTGGTGTTGCAGTTTCTTGAAGCAGCTCTAATCTCAGACCATTCTTCCAACGTCATTAAACTTTGATGTTAGTCTTGGAAGGATGCACACTATCGGAACAATGACAAGAGTACACAGACATAGAATTACGTGGCTCCATTTAATACATGGGTTAAAAATCATGTAAGAACGTAGGTGCATTTAGCCCAGCATAACTTAATGTGTCGGACAGATATGCAGGAATAATAAATTAAATTAAGTCAGCTTTAAGAGAACTGTATGCACTGAGATGTCATCCATTTCCATGCCACCTTGTGTCACCTTTGCTGCACTCTGGCTCTCAAAGGGTTTTCTCGTTCCTGCTCAGTGAAACATCTTTATCTCACCGTGCTGCCATTGCCACACAAAACAATAGTATTCTCTAAATTGGTCTTTAAATCTTATATATTTGAAAAGTATAGGCCAGTCCAGAAAATTGCATCAATGGGATACAAGTGACTAATACCTATGATTCAGTGGTTCTCTTAGAGCACTAAAACCTTCTTTTCTGCATCCAGGAGAAGGATAACTGTTTTGCCAAAGGCTATATTTAGGAGTGATTATACTTTTACTTATCTAAAGGGAAGCTGTTTTCTTTACTGAAAGTTATTAAATATTTTAACAATAGAGTAACTTATATTTCTGGAATAAAGCTGTTTTTAAAGATTTTTTTAGACAGATTTCTAAAAAATTTTTAATGAGAAAATACTGTTTTGCTATGAACATTAAATATATGGTTCAGTTTTACATATATTATACATACATAAATAAGAGTAGTATGAAGTAACATGTATATTTGGCACCAAAGAACAAAAAAAGCTGCTGTGTGCTTTAAATAACTACATTTTGAAAATAGTATACTATAGGCATTTTTGAACCCCAAAAGACGATCTTTAAATATTTTTCTATTTAGATTTTTCTTGGTCTTTTAGGACCTGTCAAAATGATCTAGTATTATATTAGTCTTGCTGTTCCATTGACTTTAATAAAATTCACCTTACACAGTAAGGTCTCCTTTTGGTTGTAAAAAGAACACAAAGTTTACCAAGAATATTTTAAGAAGTTCTCCCAGTGCTATTTTTAACTTTTTCTATTGTTATATGCATTATGTCAGTTCTGACTGGTTTATGTTATACTCTCTGGAAACACCAGCCTAAAGCTATATTCTCTGGAAACATCAAAAAAGGAAGGATATAATTTTCCCTAAAATGCTGTAATCTGATGGATGCTGCTGAAGTCTTTTTGAGCTTGACAGAGAGACAACTTCAAAACTGGATTCCTTTAATTAGCATGGCTAAAAAATATAATCAGAACTCCATAAACTCATCACTGGCAAGAATCCCTTCGTGAAGTCATACACTTAACCTGATGTTAGTTTATGCAGAATGAAGAACTCAAAATATTAAAAAGAATCATATGATAAACCCAATTTTAGCTTAGATACCACTTTTAAACACAATTCATTTTTAATAATGGACAAGACTCATGATTTGGATGTGGTTTCAGAACTAGGTTTACTGTATGGGATCTATTTTATCCATCTGTAGGTTTCTACTTCCGAGTTAGTCACCTTCAGCTCTGCTCCTAATCTATGGGAAAAAAGAACACATTCAACCTTGGTGTGAGATTATGTTCTTCATCCTAGATATATATGTGGGGTTTTTTTCACTCACTATAAAAGGACTCTGGATCACTAGCATAATGCATATCTGCATTTGGTTGGGTATTTATTTCCCATCCTATTGCGTTTTTTTTTTACTATATTTGTGATGTGTTGTCAGTACGTTATGGGGATGCAATGTTTATCATTGAATTTAGGTTTCTGAATTGCACAGTTATCTATAATTCCCAGCTTGGAGGTAGCACATACAACTTTACAATTCTCTCAAGAGTAAATAGAGATATGAAGATGCATTTGAGGATACTATTTTGATCAAAGAATATAGTAATGCAAAACAGTTTGCCACTTTTCCTTATGAAGTCCTTTAAAGGGTTTAAAATTAAAATAGCTAATTATCTATTAGATTTTTTAGTTGATCAGCTAATTTTAGCTATATGCTTTCTGACCATGACTGTAAGAAAGCCGTGCAGTATGACTAGGTTTCAATTACATATTTTTTCTTCCTTCTCTCCTGATTTTCTTTCAATGTGAATATGAATATTTTGTACATTTCTCTGGTATTTGTACATATCTGGCAGGAATATCAGATCAGCCAGGTTACCCTAGCAAATCTCAAGTATGTATACTTTACAGATCATCTGCACTTTGTATGAGGGCACATTTCTGATCTGGAAACGTTGTCAGGTCTCTGTTCTAACTTTGACGGCTAACCAGTTTCACTGCTGCAGTAACATGGCCTGGAACAAAAGGTTAAATATCTTTTTATTTTGATTTATCAATATGATTTATGATTAGCTATCATTTCATTTATGCATATACATATGTATGCAAAACCATCAGCAGATTTTACAAATAACAATATTTGAATAGCATATTTTATTTACCCATTCATTCCACCATAGCTACTAAGTGAATATACACACTCTTGGCTTTTGCCCAAACAAATTTTATCACATAACCGTCATAGACAACTTAGAAAGTGATCATGTTGCTAGGTTTCCTTATATGGTAAGTAGCTGGTGTGTGTCAAAAACCATATGCCTCAGGAGCATGTATACAGGTTATCATCTCAAAGCGATAAAATAAACCGTATGATGCTATTTTTCCCCTCATTTGGTGTTTCTGAACACTTTCTGGACTTACAATTCTCTAGAGCTTATCGCCATTTGAAGGTGACTAATTTGAAGGTGAAATCTGGGACATACGTAAATGGGAGGAAGATAGAAATGAAAAGGAAGAATATTTTCAGCCAACACTAGGAGAAAAATTACTTTTTGAAGCTTGGCAATGTGCCAGCTGCACTGCTAATGGTTGATAATTAACTCCAACAGCAGGCTGCACACCTGCTCTGGTCTATCCTTCAGGAAGTCTAAGGGTGTAGATCATTATCCCCTGAAGTCCCAAGATTTTAATTTTAATTTTCCTATTTGGACCCCCAAAGTCAGCAGTACAGAGACAGATGGTTGAGCATGATTGTTGTTTACCAGATCAGATTTCTAAAATTTCTTTGTGAGGGGAAAACATGACACTGGGGGACAAGGCCAAATCCTTTCCATAAGTTATTTTGATGCCTACAACTTTGGTGATCAAGACTTTGGAGCTGCTCTGATGGGGGTAAATATACCTCCACAACAAAAGACATTATAACTCTTTGATTTCTATGGAATATACACATTGGGTCAAAATAACATAAATATCCCTGAAATATAGTTGGTTCTCTTACCACTCCATTTGGTGCAGTATATTAGTTTATTGCTGAGATTTGTGAAGATAAAAATAGAGAAGTAGATACTTAGGAACTGTTGTACTTATGGCTGAAATTAAAAACTTGTTTCCAGCACGGTGTTTAAACTGGTCTGACTGTTGAGCTGCTGGTATTCTCCATGGAGCCCAAAACAGACTAGGCCACTTTGGTCTTTTGGGGACATGTGGTACAAGGAAGAAGCATACATTTACTCTCATTGTGAAAGGAAAATACTTTATTTGTTTTTCCCTGGAGACTAACATAGGTTAGCACATTTTCTTATGAAGAATGTGAAGATTAGCCGATATTACAAATTACGAAGCTGAAGCAGTGAGAGGACTAATAGATTTTCCCATCTCTAGAACTAGCCATACAAACTGGTTGTTATTTCAGTATTCAGGGATGATCATAGAGTTAATTTCAACATTTTTTTACACAAACTGCTGGTGCTGAAAATGGAGACAGCCATGAAAAATTTTTAAGGGCAAAGCCAGGACATCAAATATAGCGTCTTTATTGTAGCAGTGGTTAATTCTTAAAATTTCAATACCACTCTTAAGTTTATTGTACTTTCCTCTTGTTGGATCTGTTTTATCTCTTGCTTGCTTGTCTCATTAGTGTTGGTTTTGCTCCTTCTCAAGCTTTTCATTCAATAACTACTAAAAATATAGATAGTTGGTTTTAGCTGTGATCTCCACGCTCCATGAGATCCCAGGATATTCACACTGTTGAATATATAATGGGCATGAATTTTTCAAACACCATTTATGTTGCTTCGTCTCTCAAATGAGTCCAGTAAGGTTTACTCATCCTCTCAAATGTCTAGAGTTTGAGGAAAAAGAGTTGCATACTCAGGTAAAAAGGCAGTATGTTTGGCATTAAGCCTCTGTTCTTTTTTATTAAGCAGTTCAGCTTGCTGTGTCTTTGTAAATCAAAAATGTTATTTCATGCATAGCATTAAGACACTGCAGCACATAGTGATGCTAATTTAATATGGCATATAGATTTGAATTATTCAATAAAATATTTCGTTATTCAATAAAAATTGATATTGAAAAACTGAAGGCCAACTATAAGGGTAATTTCAAAGAATCATCACCTTATATACACACATACTTAAAACTACTACACATTAAATACAGAAGAATGTTTGTTTACTGATTGAAATTTAATATGGTAGGTTATTGATGCCCATAATTACTGATAATTGACATCTGAATAAATGTTTAATCATAGTTGTAGTCAGTGTAACATTTTAATTAATTAAGATGATGGCCTGATAGAAAATGCTTTTTTATGGCAACAATAAGTCTACTTCTTAAAAAATAATATAAGTTTTAAACACAAAACATTGAGAAAAATTACATGACTTAAAAATGTGGTTGCCACTGTGACTTTCTGAAAAGTGTATAATTACTGCTTTTGTTTTGCAATTGCCAGTAGTTGTGAAAAATGCTTGAAGTAAGAAAGTTAGAGCACATATGGTGTTTGAGCTCCGGTTTATAGCTACTGTTATGTCTTTTGTCGAGTTTCTGTGATTAGCACTAAAAAACCAGATAGTTTGGTTATTCACAAAGATATCTTCTGAAGATCATATAGGAGTGTTAGGAGGTTTCTAAACTGCCTCCCCCAACAGATTATTAGGTTATTTGTCACTGAATCACTCCCTAGAGTAGCAAACATGCTTATTCTATTTAGAGACTTAATGAATGGCTCCAGATTTTGAGAGACTCTTTTCCCTACATGTTTTGAAACTCAGTAGTACAAGTAAGCAGTGAACTTGTTGTAGAACATTGACTTCTTCAGCATGAAGCCGTGGATCTCTGAGTTCCAGGCACACGATACAATAATAGGAAACAATAGCTACTTGATAAATGCATTTGCACAGCCCCAGGTTGTATAATTAGCATAATACCTTATACAAGAATTGCTCAAATTTTTCAGCACAAAATAAGGACTCGATGGTAACTTTGAAAGACCCTTTCATTTTTTGATATGTGATAAGATTCAGTGCATACTACTTAAACTTAGTGAAATCGTAATCTGTCATCTAAATAAAATATTGAAGTATCATCCTGGTTCTTTGAACACACTGCTCTAAGTTGTAATGAAAAAACTCATTCTTTTTACATTCTTCATTTCACCTCTAATTTGTTCTACACACAGAAGAAAAGATTTATACCACTTGGAATTATTATCTCTTTACTGTATGTGATGTGTGAGATAAACACCCATATACTCTCCAGGTCTATATTTGAGTAGCGATGATAACAAACCCCTTGTTATTTCCTCTGCCTGTTACCAAGTAGCACCATCATCACTGAGGGAAAGTGGATTAGTTTCAGCCTTTCCCCTGAAATTGAAGTCCATAAGAAATTTTTCCCACGTGTAGGAGTTTCAGAGAGCTTGTGAATACTTGTAGGGAGAATTTTTCATGTTTTCACAGATCTGAGACATCCACGGTATTGATGTCTTCTTTCTCTTCTCTCTGAAGCTCTTGTCTCCCGCAAGATACAATCTCCATTCAGACAGGTGTCCACACAAGGGACATTTACTCCTTTCCATGGGGGTTTGTGGGTTTTATTAGAAGTTATTACCTTTACCCTAGCCAAAGTATCAGTAATCCACATTGTTTGAAGTCCAAGCACTATAACATCATAGAAATCCTTTCTCCTTTCCACCCTCTCCGTATCTGTTTCCACACATAATGGCATACTGAGGTATGGACCTTTCATTGCGTGATAAGTTACTTCTAAACCAAGCATCATATGTAATAAGTAAAGTTATCTTTCCCAGAAAAAAACGTTAATTCTGGAAATTTACATTGAAAATTTGCCATATTTCTGCAAGAGCTTCACGAAGGAGTGAAACACTTGCCATATAAAGAGATTGGCAAGGCATGACAGATGTTATGTTCATAGTGTTTTATTTAAATAAGTTTAAAACTTTTATGCCAAATTGCTCATTTTTTCCTAAAACAATATTGCACTTCAGGTACTGTGTAAAGTGTTATAGAAGTGGTGGGTAATACCAATATATCAAGTGTATGATTGGATGATAAGGCCCTCGGGGACCCTCTTTGATCTTTACTTTCTCTTGTTTCTATAATCTATAGTAGACAATTTAGTAAGGATGCCTAGATTTCAGCATTTTCTCCTAGTGTATGACCTTCAGAAGGATATATCATTTCTCATTTTATCCACTTGCTGTCAATTTTTGAAAATGTTCAATTTATGCTAATATTTTTTGTACTTGGATTATTACCCACTTCATATATGTTATGCCAAAGTGACAGGCAAACTTTAACTTATGTAAGCAGGGGAAAGAGTACTTCTGAAGGAGATTTTAAAAGAGGTAATCTAAGCATATTTCTAACTCTCCTCTTGAACACATTACCACTTCTGATCACAGTAATGCCAGTAACTTAACATAGCTTTAGCAAAATCATACCCTTTTTCTCCTTCCTTTTCAGAAGGGTAGTTGCTTCTTCTAGAGTGAGGTGATTTGCTCCCTCAGTGCCTCCCTACTGGAAGTAAAATGGTGTGTGGATTTTAAGCCTGGCCTCGTCAGGAACAAAGCACATCTGGCCATGTTTTCTTTTTTTATAGTTGTTATTTGGTGGTTTATCTTATCATCCTTTTAACCCCTCCCTTAATAACGCATTAAACAATTGACTGATTTCCGACAGCTTTGACAGAGAAGTCCAAAAAATCCTTCAAGCTCTATGGCAGTAGTGTCCATGTGGATGTCCAGGAAAGGCCCCATAAGCATATAGGTAGAAGAAAAGTGCTAAGCTCACACTTTCGAGAGAGCAGAGGACACACTTGCACAAACAAGCCCTCTGAGTTTATGTATCAGAGCCAATCAAACATAAGATACAAATCTATAAGAAAGTGAAGACAGAATTAATTAGTTCTTGTTCTCCTTAAGCTATTTATTTCTTCTCTATGCTTTTGTCATAAATCTTGGCAGATGATACAATCGGAATGTGAGAAGGAACCATGTAATTTTCTGTTTATCCATTGGCTTATTATTGACTATTTTGTTTTTGAAAAGTAGGATTTCTTTGTGATGAAAAGCTAACGCTGTAATTTCCAAAAGCCGGAGATTTATAAGTTGCAGTAATACTGCCTTTTGACATGCCTACCTGCTAAATAGTTAAGGGACTGAGTGTTACTAGCCTACAAATTTGTCCCTAGGTAAATGAAAACAATACATGCTGAATATTCCAGATTTCTAGCTTCATGCAGCACTGTCAAACTTCTGACACCATTTATTTCTAAATCTAACTGGGGAAATGAAACACGAATGTGTGACTCATCTGATCATTCCCAGCTGAAGCATATAATTCCAAAACCTAGGATCAGATATAAATATTAGCCTTCTCTTAATATCCACAGAATATGAAACATGAAAAATTAACTTAAGGAAATCAGTATTTGCTTGCAGAGGTTTTCCAAGCCAAAAAGAGACACTACATTTGTTAAATAAGCTATTTTCTGCGCTCCAACTGCAGATGTATGCTATGCTGCTCCTTCCTTTAATAACAGGAGTTTCTGACAGCTCTGCTATTAGCAGTTAGATCTGATTATAAAATATTTAATCATAATAACCTCAGCACAGGTTTGTATGAAGATTTAAGATTCTAAAATCTTTTGTAAAAAAAAATCTAAGATTATAAAATAAAAAATAGGAAGCTAAGGGTTGAAAACATAGTCTAATGTAATTATGTGCATGGTTTTAAGATATGTAGTATGGCAGATTGTTAAACCACTATACAGCATATCAGAGTTCAGACAAAAAAACTCTCAAAGTTTTTCCTCTAGCCCATGCCCTTTAGGACTGACCAACACAGCTCAAGTCTTATTTCTTCTGCTGGTTAGGTTTTATATCTCTAACCTGATCTTCAGCTGGAATTGTTTTGATCTCACTATATTGAGTTTAGCGGTGACCCAGGACAAATTTCCATGCCTGTATATAACATTAGATGTTAAATATTAATAATTTCATTGTTTGTTGCCAAATTTCATCAAGAGCAAGACAACTGTCTTCATTGTACCTGCTGGAAAATCTTGTAATCCTAGTGCAACAAACCATACAGGCCCATAAGGAACCCATAAATACCTGCAATATTTCACACCTATAGAACATTTATTTTTGCAAACTCTTAGTCATCAAATACAGTACAGTTTGAATACAAGCCAGTCACACAATAAGACAATGATATACATGAGTTATTACAGAAAAAGGCTTAACTTTCTTTGAAGTCGATTATATTTTTGGACTTTTGTCTTAATTAAATTTTTGCCTCGCCAAAAAAAAAAGTTCTGAAGCGTTAAGTAGCTAGTCTGCTTGTATGCAATTTATCAAGATGCGGTAAACACAGGATTATGTTTCTGGCATTCAAAAAGTTTAGTTGCCAGTTCCTCTTGGAAATTAGTACAATTTACTTACTTATTCCTATGACTAAATGTCTTTTGATGTTTGCACTGTAAGTACATAGCCAAAGATCTTAAATAATTCCTGGTTTTGTTTCTCAGATTAAGGCAAAAAGATGTTAATGGTCTTGCGGACCATTAGACTGGGGAGTGGATCTCAAGCAGTCCTTATATCTACAGTTCTCTGGTTTTGCATTTTTTATAAAGTGTATGACTTAGCAAAACTTTCTTGCATTAAGCAGACTTGTAAGCAAAACGCAAGTGTTAAAAATGTTCTCTTGACAGAATCCTAGGCAGATTTATTTTTCTTTTTAAAATAACTGCTGGTCAATTATAAATTATCAATGAACACACTGATTCATAGTAAATACCTGACTACTATGTGATAGAGGCTTGTAATAGTTTTAAAACAACATTTGTTCATATTTTACACTTTCATATATCTTTCGTTGCTTGTCTAGCCAAAATATTCTTTTTGGCATAATCCAGTGTTCTGAAAATAGCTAACACAGATTATTTTTTTCATGGAAAGCTTTTTCTCTAAAATGCCAGCCTTTTGTCAAATTTACCACAAGAAATTTTCTTTTGGAGATGAAAAGCCTTCTTCTGGAAGATTGCCCATCTCTGTGCAGTGTTTGCAATATATAAGACTCTGTTGCTTCCTGACCTAACATTTTGACATTAGTCCTGGTTTGTGCTGTTTGATTGTAGCCACATTCCGCTGCAGAGACAATCTCTGTTCAGCATTTTTAAAAAATGATTTTTCATTGCATTTGTCAGAAATGTTATAGAATGTGTATCTATATATACAGATATGAAGGATACTTTATAAAAGAGAAATAATTTCTAACATGGAGACAGACCACCTCAGTCATGACCTAAAAATAACACATTACATAAACCCACTGATAGACAACTCTTCCACATCGTGAGCTGGCACCCAGAACAGAGCTGGAGTTATCCTCCCTTGTTCTTGTCCTCCTTCAGGAAGAATTATGATACATAAATTTACATTACAGTGCAGATAGAAAACCTGGTTCAGATGAAATAACGTTCAGCCTGATTCACTGCTTTTGGCTTTTGCTTAGTTTATATCACAGTAGTGAATCAACACAAGAGCCATTATTGCTACAAGTCTTATTTTCTCTCTTCAGAGAGATCAGGCTACATACGCTGATGGCAGTGTGTCATTTTGCATCCAGAAAAAAATAGGAATCATCACATACGCAGGAATTCTAAGACAGCGACACAGGCTCATGTTTTTATATCAGAACCCATCAGACAAGTTATTTGTAGTATTCTAGGTCCTTTTGCAAACTTCCAGTATCTACATTATACTGGCACTTAGGAAATAGCCAAAATTAAAAAGAACAGTAAAAGTCTTTCCAGCCCCAAGAACAAATGGATTTGTTGGTAGTGGCTGGTTTAGCTCTGTGTGAGAGAAGTGTGTGTGTTTGTCTGTGTCTGTGTCTGTGTGTGCGCACGGGTGCGTGTGAGACCCTTCCTCTGAAAAAAAAAGGTTGAAAGAACTGAGGCTTCTATGTTTTTCTAATAGTAGTTGACTCTGTGATTATTCTTACCTGCTGCTTGATTTTTCATTAATCTTGCATTGTGAAAATTTAATGTCCATGACAGTCGTGAAGTTTCTACATAAATAAGCAGGGCCATGTAAAAAAAAAGAAAAAGTGTGTAGATCAGCAGAGTTCAGGCCTTGCTAGGGGCATCTGGGGATTACCTGCACCAGTGAATCTGAGTGATCATTAGGCCAGTCAATCACAAGAGGTGCAGAAGGAAAGCTAAGGGGACGACAGAGGCAAGGGAAATACATGTTTTTCTTGTTCTAATTTGCCTCTCAGCAGTCTCTCTAGGAACACCATTCCCTGCTGTTGATTTTTGCCCATCTACATGCAACATATTCTTTAGAACAAAATGCAGACGCACCTTCTTTTAGCGCTTAGCCAAAGGCAAAGTTTGCAAAATTTCCCAGTCCTTGAGGTTCTTTCCCCCGGTACTGTCTTCAGTTAACGCTGCCCCGTCTTCAGCTAATGCTATCACCATACATAAGAATGACTTGCGCTTACTCCAAGAACACTATAAAGGCATTCTGACACCCTGGTTGAATCAAATGAATATGAATATATATTTTAAAAAACAACTAAACAATCTTCCTATTTCAGCATCTTATTCAGACCATTATTATTTTATTGTCTTCAGTAAGGCAGCAGCTACATCATACTCTTTCTAAGAGTTCTCTGGCTCATTTTTCACATCTTACTCTTCCTCTTCCTCCACCCCCATTAGCCTTCAGCACCCAGCTCAGGAACTCATGTTCACAGAGTGGATAATCTCAAATAAACATCACTTTCAACAATCCTAATTCCACCAATTATGGCTCTTGGTGGAGAATAAATTATTGTTAAATGGACCTTTCTGTTTTGGACACAATCATAGAGTCATAAAAAAGCCTAGGTTGAAAGGGATCTCAGGAGATCTGTCCTGATCTATCACAGTTATATAATCCCATACCATAGGTTTAAATTAGTACATAATACATTCTACCAATGTTTTTTCAATTTAAAATGTTTTTGAAATGTAAGCATAAACAAAATCTTTCTAGGTGTTTTGTGTTATCAAAGAAAATGCGGATAAAAAACTTACTGTTTGCATAGCGTTCTTTTCTGAGAATAGTAGGAAAATATTTTTCTATAATAAAGTGTAAAAATTGCTTATTTTCTGTACACAGTTATATATGGGAACATTCTCCAATAGTAGATGGCCACTATAATTTACTTGATATATTCATAATGAGCATTACTTGTTGGGAGCTGCAGCTAAAGAACTACTTAAACATTGAACAGTGAGATGAAAACAATGCAAACTTTTGAGTATGCCTTGGATTTCCTCTATACGATGTTCAGGTAGGCAGGTTCAATGAGTATCTTTGGTGAAAGTGATATAGAAAGTTAGGGCATCTAATGATTAATATTTCCCCTGGCCTGAACATTTATAAAATATCTACTATTTTAAATAATATGCAGGCATTTTGATTATGTATGGGAGGAGCTCACAAAAGCATAAATAGCACTAGTGTGCTGTGTTCTACCAGCCTTTAAAAATCTCATTTATAGCCATAATCCTCATTATTAGTATCAAAATGGGGAGGATGGAATCAGTCACGAATATCTTTCACAAGTCACTCGTTAGCAGGCAGTATTATCAGTGCTCCTCAGCAACCTGATGGTTGCAAACACAAAACTTGTGTGTAAAACTTACCAGAAGTAATTAAAGACACATTTTTATACACAGCACTACCATACTTCCAGAAGATCTACTTTCTTGATTAATCTAGATCTGCGATGTGTTTTCTGTCTCTGGGTGTTAGCACTGTAGTTTTTACTATGGTTACCAAAGAATAATGTATTTACAACTAAACCACTGGAGTCTGAATGGTCAACTCATTTTCTGTTTACTCTTCCATTTGTTTTCCTTACTGTCTACTTTTTATAAATAGACATTAATTTTCCCAAGAAGTTCAACTGATCTTCTGTGAGAGAGGAAAATATAATATGTTAAGTTTTTACTGGCATTTCAGTAAATTTTCCTCATTAAGTGTTTATATTGGCAGACTGGAGTGTGTGGTCTAGGCTGGAGCTAAGTTTGGATTGTAGTTTTTTTAATGTAAATTACTAATTCCAATACTGCTAAAATACACAAAAAGTTTGCTAAATGAAATAGCTGAAAGCCAGAAAAGCTAGAGCAAACACATTTTCCCCTGGTGTAAATAAATGCCGTAGATTTCATTGGATCACCATGCATTTATATTGTTAGAAAGTTCAGCCCATGATAAATTTATTGTGTAGTATAGTGCCTTATGTTTGTACCTATAAAATATTGAGCATTCTGGCCTTAGTCCAAAAATTCCTGTGTGTTAACTTCAACTTTAAATGTGAACCTTTCTTTAAAATTAAGTATATTTCTAAATGCTATTCTAGACCAGCTCTGGAGCGTCTAGTTAGGATGAAGAGCAGAAATTTACTGCAAGACTAACTCAGCTGGTGTTAGAAAGGCCATCTCAGCGTATGAGGATCCTTAGTGGCGCAGAATTTTATGCCGTTTTCCAATATCTTGCCTAGGACTAAGAGAAGAACTGTGTGGCTGGAAGATCCCCGCAACAGACACAGAGATGCCACAAGAGCATGAGGAACTAAGCTGAGCGAAGGCTGCCGTTCCTCTGCAAAACACACGGACCCACCTAGGAAAAGCTATAACTTGTTCAGGGACGACTAGGTTCCATTTCATTGACTTTAAGAGGGATTTTGCATTAGCAAACACTCTCTAACTTGCCCTTATAATTGTAGCGCCTATTTTCAGTTTACACATTGGGATTACTGCTCGCTAGTGAAAGGTCAATTTCTTTCATATTGAATCAAAATCCATTTGGAAAAGATATATGTATTTAATTGTTTCGAAAGTATCGTGGCATCTAATATTTTATCACACAAATGACAGACTTGCAGACACATTAAAAACTCAAACTGTTAAGTATCCAAGAAAAGAAAAGTAGTTTCTATTAATTCTGTGTGTGACATCAAGCTCCCATAATTGCATTGGTGAAACAGGGCTGCTATGCAATAAATCTCTCAGAAAACCTTTTCTGTGTAGTTTCTCCACTTATGACAGTTATAATAGCCTGTAATAACTGCAGTGCTATTTGATTTGGGTTTATACTGTGGAAGTGAATGAGTCATAAGGTGCCTCTGGTTCTGATTTTGTAAGCTATGAGAAGTATATCAGTCGCTTTTTTTTTTCCCCCCCAAGAGCTATAAAAATCTGGTAATAAAAAATATATAAACATGCTATCTATTTTACTTATTTATTTATTTTTAAAAGTCAGTCTTAAGTATTGGTCACTTTAAAACACATTCAAAACCATTAAAGACTCAAGTGCAACTGTGAAGTGAAAATAACGTTATACATACACACTGCATAATAAGATGTCTTTAACTGGGAAATATGCAGTAGCTGAGACATTGATCAAAATGCTGTCTTACATAGTGGGGTGAACCCCACTATGAAAAAAGTAAAAAAAAAAATCAAAAATTGTATATTTTTTGCACTTTCTACAGGACTGGAAAAGGATGGTTTCGTGGTTATATTTATTTAGCAGTTAGATGCTATTATTCCTATTGTAACATTCTCTTACACTGTCATTATCCCACAGAAATACATATATGCATGTATTCATAGATGTGTATATAATCAAAATTCACATATCTATAATTAGTCAGTAGTATTTTTCATCCAAGACCAAGATCTGTTTCTTTAAGTTATTTTTCATTTGTCTCTGCTGCTTAAATAAAGTATCTTTAATACCCAATCAATTTTTTCAAACAATTCCTTAAGACAGCGTATTTCAAATGCCTTCAGCTCATCCTTATGGCTGAAAAAAAATTTCTTGTCCTTGGTGGTTGCCTAGCGTGGAGATTCCTTTTCTGCTCTGAAGAGCGTCTTCTCAGTCCATGCCAGGCAGGACCTCACTGTCGTGAACCAGCCCTCCAGACCGGTGGCACAACCTGGCAGCCTATTAGATGGGCTGCAGGCAGGAAGAAAGTCCTGTAGCCAGAAGGGTCTTAAGCAGTTCAGAGGTTCCTGCTTGTCAGGACTAACACATCCGTCCCACAAGGCAGTAGTCTGTTCTCCAACACTAGGTTGGTTGATCAGTGGATATGAATTTGATACCCTGACATGCCGCAGGGTTTTTGTGTTAACATCTAAGTTAGTCACTTGAGATATGATTAGTTTAAGCCTAAATCAGATACCTAAATAGAGTGGAACAAATCCCTTCAGAGGTATTCATTTTAGAACAAACAGAATTTACAACTTGGACGTTTTAGGATAAGGACACTCATACCTGACTGTGCTTATGAAAATTTGTATAAGAACAAAACCAAAAACAAGTGAGAAATCCACCCACCCTGATAATATTCAATAATTTAGTGGTTAAAATGCTTATCTAGGATGTGTAACTCAGATTCAGTCCATGCTTTTCCAGAGTGCGATACCTTGTCTAACCAATTCCTGATGTGTTCTCCTACCACCGGGGTAGTTTACAAGCGAATTCCCGGCGTTCTTGCTGTTTCAGTCAGCTTTTCCACCTGTCTAAGTAACGAAATACGAACTGGAGCAGGGCCTTGATCCAGTGTCTTTTACGGCTCAAGGGAGTGCTCTCACTGCTGCTTTATAGAATCAGTGTTTCTCTTATGCTTAGTAAATATTCATCTGAGAATTCAAAATAACAGGGGCATGCACATAGACCTCCCATGTGCTATGTGAAAGCCACCTACAGCTAAACTTGTAGGTATTCTAGGATGCTTTTTTCTCTCTGATTATATCAGTATCTAAGAAGTTGTAATATTCATCCAGATAGATATATCTTGCATTTTTTCACTTTGATAAGTAGATATTTTCTGATACAACAATATTTTAAAGTGAAAAAAAAACAGGAATAACAGGCTAACTTTTAGGGGAAAGCCGAGTCCTTTGGTGCAAAAAAGAATCTTTTATCTTGTAGATGGAATCTGAAATATCCTTTCCTAGAAATATTCTCTACATAACAAGTTGACCTCAGTGTTTTATGAACAGCTCTTTACATGATGACAGCTCTACCTCCTGCAATTCATACTCTGAAAGTTTTAAGATTTATTTTCTTCAAACTATTTTTTTATATCTTTTCAAGCTTGAATCTTCATTGCCACTGCAAGTTTTTAACGTTCTCTTTGTAGCATCCAAAAACTGACTTGCAGAAACAATACAGAGGAAATGAAAAATCATGTGATTTACTGGGCTGTTACTCTTCAAGAACTTATTACTACTGAAAAACACAAAACTTAATAAAGCGTAAAGAAATTTGGATTACTACCCACAGAAATGAAGATCTACAACATAATTGTAAAAGATAATCTCAGATTTCATCTAAACATAGTCCGCCCCCCCTCTTTTTCCATGCAAAAAGGCCATGAAAAAATGAAAGTAAAATAAAATGTTCATGAGCACTGGAAGGCTTTTTAGTTACACTGTCCTTTTAAGCTTTCTGCTTTTCACATACGCCTTCCAAGCTTTAGGAGCTGTAAACTAGTACTATTGAGCCCAACAGATTGTTATTTCAGAGCAGTTAACAATGCCTTCAAATAACTTCTGTCAAAAAAGGAATGACTTTCTGTAAACTTCCTGTGTGTCATCCAGGACGTCAGTTTTTGTGTGAGATCGGTGCGGTCCTCTGTGACTATATATTCTTTTTCTTCTCTTCATGGTTAAGTGTGGAGGAAGGGGTTACCTGGGCAGAAGGAGTGAAGAGAGGAGCAGAGTTTTATACCGCAGGTTCTACAGAACTGAGCTCACAGAGATGGTACAGGTCCACCGCAGCCGTTTGTGTTTTCAGTCAACTCCGTAGCCATGGTGGCCTCAATCGCAGTCATCTCCATGAGCCTGTGTAAACAACCTGGTGCACAAATCTTTGGAGAGAGAACGGCCTAAAAAAGTGTTAGAAAAGCGCACCACAAACATAGCAGAGTGTATAAGAGACCTTTCTTTTCCTCTGCAATCACTACACTAAAGAATTGGTGTTGTCTTCTAAACAGGCAGAGAACTATTTGTGTTCTGAGGTTTCTGTTTGGAGACCTTTGAACATTTACACAGCCCCCAGGTAAATTTCAGTGTTGTCACCAGCGGTGACAAGTTATTCAGATTTCAAAATTTTGCAAACTCTCCCAGAACAAAGTTTTCACTCAAAGGTCAAGCCAGGTTTTAAATGAGCACAAGAGAGTTGCTGCTATTTTTCTAGTCTGAACCATGATCTGTCTTTAGAGGTTAAAGCGCTAGGAGCAGCTGATATTTGTTTTTGCTGGGTTAGTGAGTGCTCATCAATAACATAATGTGAGGTTCTGATTCTGCAAAAAACAAGTGTTTTTGCCAAGTACCCTCAGGCACAGAGTTTTGATCCATTTTAGAAATCTTCATCTCATTTTTATTTTTATTTCAGTGTTGTCTATATTATCCTATACTAGCTTCAGGAATATTATACATCTGACTATGTATTGTGCTGTTTCTGTTGTTACCAGTGATAGCAAAATTACAAATGGAACCAGACAGATTTTAATCCTTATTTTTATTACCAGTGATTTACTGTAATTCTTTGAACTTCTTCCAGTTTCCCTGTAAGAGGCTTTCTGTTACTCTGTGCACCTGGAATCTTCTCGTCTGCTCTACTCCACTGCCAAGAATAAAATGATCACAACGAACAGGGGGAAGAGACACAACCGACTCTCTCTCATTTTCCTCTTAAATATATGTCTTCCATAACCTGGAATTTGACAGATTCTCTCCTGTGTTTACTTACTCTCTTTTTTTTTCCTAGAGCAAAAGTTGTTCAGTCCCAGTCATCTATGGGGGTTTTACGTGGGAGTCGGGGAAAGAAAGTAATATTGCAGTTTTGAAATTCCACTTTCTGCAGAGGATTTCCTTCAAACTTGGTTCCACTGGCTAACAATGTGCACCCATAAAAGGAAGCCTCTCCCATTTTAACAAGGGGAATTTCAGACTGCACAGCTCAGGAAGAGTCAGGAACAACTTCCAGTTTTAGAGAGACTTTCCTTTTTTTCCTTTGAAGAAGTGATGGAGAATTCAAAAGTTGGGTGAATGTAAATCTCATTAAGCAGCACAGGAAATGGATGAGCCTCATCAGTTCCGCTGCCCACAACACCAGATGTATTTCTGACTACTAAGTTGTGTGTCACCAAGCAATAGTGATATTGACACTCACTGAGAGAAGACAAAGAATGGAGAATGGAGAAATCCAGCATCAGTTCCTCTCACAAGGTTTTCAAAAGAAACAGCCTTTCCCTGCTGTCATTTGTTATAAATTTCAGAAACTCAATTTCTATTCCATACTGACAGCCAAAAGCATCAGCATAGAAACATCTGATCCACATAGATCCCATACAGAAACAAGGATGAGAGCTTTTGAGAAGCCCCCTCTTCCTTCAAGAGAGTCTGTTGATGCTAGTTTGGAAGAGAGACAAAAAAAAGTTCAGCCTTGAGAACAATGAGATGGCCACATGTTCCATAATATTTTTAGAGCTATTTTTCAGACTAAGTTCAGTCCTCTGGAGGATGATTATACAAGTAAAACTTCAAAATGTAAATACATGAATAATAAAATAACAATGCCTTCTCTTGTTCATCCTCATGGAAGGCTACAGGGCAGATAATCCTCAGAGCTTGGCTCTGCTTCCGTATATGAATATATGGAAGAGACATGAAACTGATATAAAAGAGATGAGGTCAGAAATGTACACTAATCCCTCCAGATGTGCTTTTGCATAGACATAGCCACAAAGTTGGGTCTTTCTCTGCAGGAGACGAAGTCCAGCAGCTCAAATTAGAGTTTAAGAATCAAATATTAAAATAATAACTGTCAAAAAACAAAACAAAAAAAAATCCTTCAGGCAAGAGTGAAATGAGTGTTTTGAAAGTATCCTGGAAAGTCTCCATACGCCTTACACAATTAACTGCATGACCTTCATCATGCACACAAGAAGTGTGCAGTAGAAACACAGGGTTTTCTAGCTAAAATTAAGAAGCAAACATGTCAGGTTGCTGTGTGTACAGTAATGTGGAGACTCCAGTATGACAGATCTGTGGATCCCAGTCTGAAGACAAAGAGAATAAAATTGCATGAAATCGACTTTATTGACTAATGAGATTCCCAAATCCAGCCCGCTTTGGAGACAAATAGAGATGGGGACTGGCATACAAATATTTTGGTGTGTTGTTGCAAAGTAGAATTTCCCTTATGCTTCATTAGTAGACACTGTTGCATTTTTCCCTCAAGCTATTTTACATTATGTATAATGTAGAAATGATGTGACTCTGGAAGCCATGGAGGACTATCCCAAAAGGCTACCCTTCTTGTTCTGACCCCATGCTGCACTGTGGCTGAAATGTTTTAGAATAACTGTTCTGTGGACTTTATTGTAATTTCAAAGTAAAGGAAGTTTCAGGTAAACAAAGGTATTTTCTCTGTTATCGTGACTGACGTTCATTGTCATCATGCAAAGACATGGATGGGAACACAAAACCCACAGAATGCAAATTCCCTTGAAATGACAGGGCTTATTGATTCCATATCTTTTCTTTATAGAAAGGTTTTTGAAATGAAAACTATAGCCTCTGGCTTCAAAACAGTCACACTAAGTATGTTTACTGTAAAGCTCTGTATATCTACTAGATGACTTAGAATAAATCTTCCTGTTCTGTGTTATTCATACTTAAAAATTTACTTACATGACATTACTAAATTACATTGTAACAAAGAGAACTATTATAAATTCTGCTGGAAAGGGACTTACTTACATTTTAGACAGCCTTGATTGACCTCAAAATCTTCCTTACTTAAAAATTCCTGCTATATTCCATATCTATAAAGAGGGAACTAAGTTTTAGAAAGGATATCAGCAATAAACCCAAAACAATTCAAGACCGGATAATGTTTTTCTTATTGCTGCCCATCTGTACTCCTCTAAGTGCATAGCAAACTAATGCTACTTAGAAATGTAATAGACATTTCTGATTGCCTCAGAAAAAGTCCTTTGTGGTGACTTCTAAAATCAACTGTGCTGAGTTGTCTCAGCTGTATTTTACATTTTTATTGCTTATTCACTTGATGTACATATGGGGACTAAGTTTTGTCTATCATGGTGTTTCAGTGCTGGTTCCAACAGTAATCCCATTACACCTGTTTCAGTGCCAATGCTTACAGATGATTTGTTTCCCACATAGGTATCTCTAATGCATTTATGCGTTTTATTAGAATCATGCATGCAAATTTATAATAGTGTTACTTGCTGGTATAATTTTCTCTTTAGATTTGTTGTTGCTGTTAGTAATAAGAAAACGTGCTTTGGTTCTAGCTTGATAATTATCACATCATGTATTTCTTCTTGTTAATTCCTAATAGATCCTCTTCTTCCCTATCACATTATGAAAAGACTGGGCAATGTACTCAGGATAATTTCTTTGGGACTGTAATAAATCTTTGACTAGTTTCCACAAAGGCATGTTGCTGCCAGCTACTAGATGAAAAGCTTTAAGAGGGCCACTTTGTTGGACTATATTATGGTATTCATTGGAAACCGGTTGAATCATTTTGTTTTTGAGCCTGTATTTGAGACTTCAGACCTCCACACTCCTTCAGACACCTTGGAGGATAAAATTATGAGGTCTATAAGTATGATGAGATCTTTTAGTTGACTGTAAAGTATGCAGAGCAGTTATAGTCTGCCAACTTTTTTGTGTTACTTACTTACTGCATTTACCTTCTAGTCTGTTAACTGTTATGCTTATTTACCCTAGATCTATACAATACCTTTTCCAGTGTGCCTAGAGGCTAACCTCTTCATGCTGCCCTACTATATACTTTAAATATTAATAATAGTCAGTGAGCATAAACACATATAGCACCTATATGTAATTGACATCTTTGATACCTATAAAAGGATCCTTCAGTTTTCTGAAGGTTATTGAAAACATAAAATGATTATCAATAACCTCAGGTTGATCTAAGTCCAACTTCTAAAAGTGATTGATTTTCACTGAAAATAAAGGTAATATTTCCAAAGGCTAGTCTCCATAGGCTCCACTATAGTGAAGGAAGAAGAGAAAACCATCCTAATAAAAAATCAGAAAACTTTGGTTGGACTATTACTCTTCTTCTCCTTCTAGGGAAGAGCACTAATATGAATTGTAAGGACATATGGAATGTAAGGAAAACTGATAGCTGATAATCAGGATATTAAACTGATAAACCAGATAACTGATATCAGATAACTGATGTGAGCCAGGTATTGGAGACACTCAGCTATATGGGAGATTGTACATCTTGCTGAGACACGGGGAGGGGGGGTGTACTGGGTGTACATGCTTAGCCTCGCTAGTGCCTGGACCTGGGGTCAAGTGACTGCAGCTGCCTGGCTTTGGTGGACTGGGAAGGAAAACTCCTCTGGGTCTCAAACCCACTAGATTCAGCTTCCCTTTAACCTCTGTCATTACCTCTCTAGAAATTCTGTGCACTTAAATCACTTCTGAAAATGGGACTTAATCCTGGGCATCTATATTCCTTTAAAAGTCTTATCAAATATTTTAAAGCATTATTTTGCATTTATAGTCAATTTTATGCTCCCTCTTACCTACAGTAATTAATCAAACTTCCAAAGTTATCTCTCTGCATGCAAACAGAACCACAAATATTGCTACAATATTTCATCTTGTCATAACTTAAAGGTTTTTTTCTTGTTAACCTTTCTATGGCATCATTTTGCCAAAGTTAAATCTTTTCAGAATGCAGTTTTTACAAGTTTTTGATGGTAGCACTATTTGCAACCAGTTTGCCAAAGCTCTAGGCAAGATAAGCTTTGACCATTTGATTTTTTTTACCTAGAATCCATGAAATCTATTGCTGAACTTGAAAATTAAAATCATCATGTTTCCAAAGTTTAGCAAACCACTAGGTAGCTCCTTTTTAAACAGCCCCTTCTGCTTTGTCTGGCTGACAAAGCACTTGTATTCATGAATTTTGTTAGTACATCTATTATTATCTTTAAATAGCTTGCATTTTGTTGAGGACTGTATAGCCACAGTTCTTTCCATTCTAAAGGACTTCATGAGCAGCGAAGTCTGTGTCCTTCAAGCAGCTCCTAGTCTGTCTTGATGGCCACATCTTTTTGATGGCTTTCCTTTCCATTTCCAGATGCTTCATTGTGTGTGCTGGGCTCTCCAACATGAAAAAAAAAAAAAGAAAAAAAGCTTAAAGTTGGAAATGCGCACAAGGAGGCACCAGGGCCTCTGGTTAGGAACAACCAGTATGAACACAAAGGAGAGGAATTAAGGATTACCTGAGGAGACCATGGAATATATTAGGATTTTACCAAAACAAAGCTGTTTCCAGCCTAGGGAAATAGTGTGCAGATGAATTTGTGCTATGGATTAAGTAGGTGCTCCATAGAGGTACATATCCCTGCACAGTGTAGCTTGACTTATTTCACTGCAAAGACTGGATGAATTCTGAATGCTTTGGGAGATTTGCGCATTCGTCCCCGGTTGTACATCTCAGCCAGCCTCAGTTCAGATTTACAGACAGAGAAGACAAGAAACAAATTTTGGCTTTTCATGGAACTGTTGCTTCCCTGCAGAAAGCCAGTGAAATAATGTCCAAAACAGCAAGTCTTTTTTTTTTCTTTTTAATTTCAGTTTTATTATTTCTGAAAACACTTCAGAAGCAAGGTAAAATCCTTTATCCTCTTAACAGTCTGTGTAGAGAAGCAGTCCTCAACCTATATGCCACTTTAAGTACTCAGAAAAGCTTAAGATATGTTTCACCAGTGTATTTGTACAGAGCACTAGAGCGAATTTCACTCTCGGTGGTTTGTTTAATTGTTAGCAGTTGCTGTTTACAGCTATTCAGTGCACTGACAATATATCCAGTGATTAATTTGTAGGATTCCTAAGGGAAGGCTAAGCCACAGAAAGGTCTCAGAGACGCGAGCCGAGGTGGAGAGTGCGCTGTAAAATATTTAGCGAATGCTAGAGCAAACCACAGAGAACTAGAGAAGAGCCCAAGGGTAGGGAAGAATACATTAGCTACCTAGAAAATAAATAAATGCTTTAAACCAGGATATAGATATTTTAAAGGGAATTAAAGACTGCCTACTTTCACTGCACACATGAACACACATAACTGGAATAATACATAAGAACTTGTATGACAAGAATAACAAAAATTTGCATCATCCTACGTAAATTTAATTCACTGTGCAATTTAATGAAAGCTTTATATTAGCCATGAATCACAAATAGCTATGCAATAATCAAAAGTTTATCCACAACTTTCTACGTCAATGTAAAGTTGAACCTTCTCAAAAAGAAAAGAAAGTTAATTATTTTATGATTTTAATTATGAAATTAAGAGTTCATTTGATCTCCATTTACTTGTACAGCTTCCAAAACGTGGACATTCTCTCATAATGAAAGGATATTCTGCAAAGTTCCTTAAACTAGGCATACACTGTACAACTGTTACCTCTCCAAACTAATCTTAATTGATGGTTTACATAAACCTATCAAATTCCAATTCTGCAAACTTATTAATATATGATCTCTTCTCAGGAGAGATCTCCCTTCTCTCTTTTTCCTGCCTTTCATTCCTTCAAAGAGCCTCTTACAGCTTCATTGTTTGTGGTGCTTCTGTATTTTGTTGGAAAATGTTCCAAATGCTTTCATCCATAGATGAAAGATGTTTACACCTGTTATGATGTATAAAAACAACTAAAATCTTTTAAAAATGATTTCCATAAGTTCTTCTTAAATAAGCAGCCCATTTCTCTTAAATTTCATTTTCTTTAGTTCACATAAATTTGAAGAAAGAGTAGCTATGTAAACGGCAAAGTGTGCATGTGTCTTGTTGGAAGGTATGCCTGGTGATGTGAGCCTGAAACAGTGTCCTCTTTTCTTTTTAAAAGAGCACAATTTTTGGTCATGCACATATTTAGCAATGTTTTGGATGTTGGGTAGCACATCTGTATTTTACTGGTAAAGATGACAGGAGTTAGGCGTGTTTTTGTTTATGAGAAGCGAGCCAGGAGTGGGCAGTCCAGGCTTGGGTGCTGCCTGCCCTGCCGCCTGCCTGGCCTCCAGGGCCACCGGGGCAGCCCAAGGGTCCCCCTTCACCCTCCTTCCTCCAGCCAGGTCTCCTCACAGGCAGCCGGGAGCCCGTGTCCAGGGATAAGGGGGACCTGTTATACAGACAGGTAAAAAAATAAACAAAAAGAGAGAGTTCTCCTTAGCAAGTGTACTGCGTAGAGCAAACAAAACAAAAAGTGGGATGAACGCAGGAGAAAATTTGGAACAATAGCAATTCTCACAGCAGCTGGCCAGCTGGCCTCGTTGCACAGACATCACAGAAAAAAAAAGCTTTTCAGGACGGTTCTGAGGGAACATGATAAGTTGGCAATAAAGATGCTTATGGGAAGCTAATTCCATGTTTGAAGGACATACAAAGCACAAATGTGGTTTTTGAAAACAACACCTGGGAATTTTAAGGCAGTCATCAGAGCTTGTGTTCTAGCAGCAAGAGACAACATGGTGTTTTTGAGTTAGTTCAGGACATGTGTTTCAAAACCTTTCCAAAAAGTGAGCAACATCCCCCATTATGTTTTTCTGACCAAGTAGCAGTCTAATCGCTTAAAAAAAATCCTAGTTTTGTAAACAAACATATTTCCATTTCCAAGAAAATCAGCAGGTAGTATCTTATGTACATCAATTATTAAGATTTTGACGGCTTCGTATCTTCATGGTGTTATTAATTTAATTAAGCATTTCATATTAACAATGTCAATCACAAATTTCTCCGGTGCTGTGGATTGATATTAGTGTCCACCTAAGATTGATATGCATATTGCTGTAGGAAGGAAGGGTTAGAAGTAATGATTTCTATCCGTCTAATTGTTTTAATTGATTTGTGCTGAAATAGTTGACCTTTGGTACTTGATTCTCCCTTTGCATTCAAAATTGACAGCTCACTATGATGTTCATCAGCCACAGGAAAAATAAGTCAAGATTTCAATTAGAAGCATGCAGGATGGGCCAAACTATGGATCTTCATTAGTAATGCTGCATGCTTTCTTCTTACAGAATGTGTGTCACCTTTGAGATGAAAAATATTATATGACAAGTACCTGAGGAAGTTGAACTATGAAGTATATTTAAAAATTGACAAACAAAAACCAGTTAGGAGTCTGGGGAGACTTCTTCATATATACCCACAAATTGCACCTAGTAGGAGTAGCACTCCTCCTTCTTCAGGCCAAAGATCACAAGATATGCAGAAGAACCTAATCATTTTTCAGAAAGAGGCTGAGTGTTTAGTATTTAGAGGACATTAACATTATGGTATTACATTTTTTAAAAATATATTTTCTATTTATTTTGCTGTCTGGAGAAGGAAAAGCAGAAATGAAATTACTAAGAAGAGCACTAAAAGGTATTAAAACAGTAAGAAGAAAACATGTTATTACTGATTCTGTCCCTCAAAGTTCTCCTCACAACTTGGCTAAAGTAATTCTGTGAATGTATTATGTCAAATAATACTGTAGTTTTATTCAAATCATGGGAACCATTCACTCTTTAACTAGAATTAAACAATACCTGACTTTTGGTAAGACATAGCGATTATTCTTCAATATCATAAAAGTTAATTTTCTTCATGGCCAATAGATCTGAAAAGAACTGTCCACACCAGAGATTATAACTGTATTTTTTACATGTATGAGACTGAGACTTCTTCCATCCATCTGTCCATCCACTTCAGTCATGGTATTTTCTTATTCCTTCCAGATTTCTGTAGTAGCTCTATTGAAGTTAGGATAGGAAGGTGTAAGCTGATGGACCCCGCTAAAATCTAACCAACTGCTGATAAATAGGGACATATGAGAGAAAAACAAAAGAAATAAAAGTGTTTTTCCTCCAGTAAACCACTCATAGCAAAAATACTGATCAGTTCAATGGCTTGCATGCTATTTGCATTAGAAAATCTTAAAATGGAGCCCTGGAACCAAGAGACGGTTAAAAGAGTAAACAAATAACGACAGTGGTTATGACAGAGTATGGAAAAAAATGTGTATGGCTTTTCTATTACTTGGCAATGTTCTGCTCCTAAATGAACATCTCTGATAAGAAAAAAATGCATGTATCTGAAATACAAGGTAAATGCCTTGCTACCCATCTTTCCAGA
Source organism: Dromaius novaehollandiae (assembly GCF_036370855.1). NCBI lineage: Eukaryota > Metazoa > Chordata > Aves > Casuariiformes > Dromaiidae > Dromaius > Dromaius novaehollandiae. The sequence goes on along the minus strand of NC_088098.1, from coordinate 205,076,116 downwards.
GTTTATGTCATTCCTCTATACTATGCCATTTAGTTAAATCACGATTTTGCACAATGACAACCACAGTATCACAAACTGTAAAGTCTAGTAACTGGAGATGTTCCTTAGTGAAGGAGGGAGAAAAACACCAAAATGTTTTGTCAGTTTTGAGTGCAATTTAAGATACCTGAAGAAAAATGTTGAAACAGTAAACTGGCTGTTGCAGATTCAGCTTGCAAGAGCTGAGAAGTTTTGAAAAGTGTTAGATGCAATGCTAACTAGATTCAGAATAATATCTTTTTACTTTTTCTCATCAGTCTCAGCTTACAACAAGAAAGGATCAATGCTGACATGGAACAATTATGTTTCATTCCACCTTTTGAATGCTGCTGGAAAAATAAAACACAATAGTGGCACCTTATGTATAATAAAACAGATGCTCAAATTGAAGATAATAACTCTATGATTAGTTTTTCTTGGTTATTTTCCTTTGAGCCATATGGCATGTTATATGAAAGTTAAAATGTAGGGTCATGTGAAGCCATCATTTCTTAGAGCGCATCATTACGGAAGTCAATAGTAAGATAACATATTATTGTTAATAGTGTGCATCATTTTTCTGGTGTTTGACTAAGACCTATTTCAGAAGGTATTTTTATAACAATCTGATCAGTATATTTTTCTTACAACATTTAAAGAAAGAAAATATCTTAATTTTGCAGGCAAATTTGTATGTCCTGTTTCTTGGGTGGCATGAGAATAGTGATGTCCTCATCTGTCTACGCTATCCTCTGTTAATGTTATTTTTCAGATAAAACTGGCCTAAAACTCCTTTTCATTAGACAAATTGGCAGAAAGATACCGCACATCACTAATGTGTAAACCACACCTGTTATGTTAAAAATAAGAGTGCACAAAATATAAGCAATAAATATTTGACTAGATTGAATTATAAATTTTTGCTGATGTTATTTGGAGTTAATTTTTCCTGCAATAAACATATCAGAAGGGTTGTTCAAAAAAAATTATATTTTTTTTACACCTGAAAAGGCTTTTCATGACTTGACTTCAAGGAATTTGAAAAAGCTGCAAAAAGCACTTAGTGAATATAATCATTGCATTTGAAGCCTATGCTAAGTCAGAAACATGTACTACCCAGTTGTAATCTGTATGTGATATAAGCATGTTTTGACAGAGAAAATATTAGGTGTTTTGGTGCAAAATATGACACAAAATAATCTCAAAGCCCTTTTCTCAGTTTTAAATTGCTTTACTTTGTACAAATGTTCTCCTATAATTAGATTATATTAATATGTTTATTATCATAACTGTAACTGTAAACATTCTGTAGCTGAAAGTGTTCTGTTTTAAATAGTGGATGTTTAAATGTTGGATGCAAAGTGGGAATAATTGGGCATATATTGAATCATCTATTTGCTGATTTCATAAGTATGAAATGGAAGCAAGATGGAAAATAAATTGTTTTTTTCGGTAGGAACGGAAACAATGACTAACTCTACAAAAGCATCTTTATATTATTCAAAAAAAATACTCATAAAAATTCATGACATTTAAATTAGCTTTAACGGTATAATATTCCAAAGATGCTGATTCGTTTGCTAATAGCCCCTGGAAATATTCTTTACTATCTTTCAGTTAACGTTTTCAATCTTCAAAACAGTTTCCATTTGTTACTTTAAAGCAAAACAAAATACACCCCTCAATTTTTTTTTCAGATCTGTTCATGGTATTCTGTCTCCTCAAATATGCTGCTTTCTATAGCCAGTTTTCCAAGAGAAAACTGAAGTGCTGTAACGTGAGGAACTGCTTGGGATTTTCAAATTAAATTATTGTGTATATTCCTTGAACATTGGACTATTGAAAAATTCATTAAAACAGTTTTTAGTTTGAAGGCTTACTTTTCTAGACAGAGTCCTGGCATCAGTTTTTTATCCAAGGGAAAGATTTTGCCTAGAGATCCTTTTCTTCCTTTCCCATATTATCAAATCTGTGGTGAGAAAGCTGATCAAGACTGCCAGCATATTTTCTCTGAGAACTTCCAGTTCCTAAATCATCCCCCACTGCCACTTTGGAAAGCAATTCAAGAGATCTTGACTATCTCGAAGAAGGGTGATATTTTGAAGGAAAAAGGCATGAAAGAACCTTGATCTATTTATGATGAAAGGACTAAGATTAATCTGAACAAGTTGGGATGTTTATATCTCAGCTACTCATTATCCTTTTGAAGTCAGTGGCAAGAAGTAGCTGTTTACTGGACATGTCCATCACATCTCATGCCAGAAGTTCCTCTTTCTCTTCAAGGACAGCAAAGTGAGCCCAGCCTGACTAGCTCCAACATAGACACCCAGATTCCAGATGTTTAAAATGAGGTTCCTAGTGAAAGTGTCGGTCTTCTTGTTTTGGTTTGTTTTGATTTTTGGCTGAATTTCCTTTTGTTTTGACTATGAATTAGGATATAATAACACCTTTAAAATGAAAGTTCTGACAAGGAAAATAAACCACACACAGTAAGAAATGTGCAGAGGGGAACCAGATGCAATAAAAAGTTTTTTTTGGTCAGGAAAACTTAATTTAATTGGCATTTTGACGTGTTTCCGGAGTACTCCTAACTTTCATAAGGATATGTTCCATGCAGATAATGCCCTGGATGAATATCTTACCAGCAGAGTTTCTTAATATTCTTGTATACCTCCCTCTGGGTATTGCCAAGCTATATGTCATCAAGTAGTCTAAAAGGAAATCCATGTGCATACACAGTACAAAATATATTGCTTTCTATAAAATTGAGGAACAGCAGTACTACCAACCGAAGTTTGCAGAATGAAGGCACATATCTTTATAAGCTTAAAAGAATGATCACTTCCACTAGAAAAATGTAATTAAAAGTTACAATGAAAAAAAATGGGTTAGCGTTCTTAGTGACATTTGATTAAACATGCTAGCTAGCAAAAATATACAAATGAAGGTCACATTTGCAAGTATTATAAGATGCACTACATTTTAATTAGATAGTTGAGAAATGTCAATGAGTTAACGACTGACCAAGAGTCACTTAAAAAATAAATTAAAAACAAGGAATGAAAGAAAAGGAAACATCACCCCAAGAGTCAGAAGCTTTTACTCAAAGTTGCATTGTCCTTAGATTTCAAATACAACAAAAAAATTTCAAAAGAAGTTTTAGGTAGTGGCTTCAGCTAATTTGTCTTGTTATCCTTCTGTATTGGAGGAAAGAATTTATTTTGGTCAAATTACAGTGTACCATTAATGAAGCTACGTTGAAATAGCAGAAACATGTCAAAATATAGTAGGACAATACTGGTGTTTTGTTTACGGATAAACTGTACCTAAGGAATATGTGGAAGCATTTGTTATCCTGGGGAAAAAGACCCTCTTTCTCTCTGAGTCAGCTTAGTTTTCCCACAGCACACATGAAATTAAGTTGAATTTACCCTGACATAGCTGCAAATAGTTTAGGAGTAAGCTTCTTTTCAATAATCTAGAAATTCATATTTTTGCTTCTGAAAAAAGAATCTCTGATCAACAGAAGACAGTTTCTCTGTTACCTGTGGTGCCGCTTTTTCCTAGCTGTGTTGAATCTAACCAAAGAATGAGAGCAGCGTTTGCTGGAAATAATAAAAGCTGCATGAATAATTTAATGAGTTGACACAGATTCATTAAAAAGTTACCAAAACTAATTCAAATCATAATTTGCTATTGGAAATCACATTTAAGAAAATATGCATTAAGAAGAAATGATACAGTTTATTTTAAAACTGCCAAACTGTAGTAAAAATGACCATAGGGTGAGTAGTTCTAGTCCAACTTAGTCCAAATGACTATGAAGTCTAATCAAAGCTGCTGATTTTGTGTCTGGTTTCCATCTTTGCCATTTGGGCTCAGCTCTCCCCTCCCTGTGTCTGCCCGCAGCTGAATAATCTCTCATCCCAAATATTAAGTCAGTTCTAAGAATAAGGTTAGGGAAAAATATAATTTCTTTGTGAAGCTCAGGTGCATCAGTGTTTTGAGAGCTACCCACAGGTCTTTGATGGAGAGATTTTAAGGGAAGCCTGTGGTAAAGCCAGCAACTACATTAGAGAATAACATCTATGCTTGAGCAGTTTAAGCTATGTACTTCATAACAATAATGGAAAAGAAATTTATTCTCCCAAATCTCAGAAGTCTAATCCAAACTAAATTAAAGGAATAATTTTATTTTAATAGTATTCCAACAAAAATATATTCTAATTAAGCCACTTCAACTAGACAGTTTAGAAGTCTAAATCTCTGGAGGCAAATGTTCGGATTAGGAAATGGGTTTGTTTTCAGGTAAGCCTGGTTTCTGCTCTGGTTGTTACTAATGATCAGAGGCTACAGGCTTTCAGTAAACACAACAAGAAATATTTGCTTATGTATAATTTATTAACCATTTCCAGTTATGTTTTACAAGGGAGGCTTCACTCAGATGCAGCATAGCCAGGAGCATGACAAAGCAGCCAGAGTCAGGATGAAATTTCACAGTAATCAATCATTAATCTCAACCAAACAAAACAATTATACCATGAAAGGTCAGGAACCAGCTTGCATAATTCTGCCATTACTGCGAGAGCTTTCCACCGTGTAGAGTGACTTTTTGTGTCCTTTCTCTCTCTTTCGACCCATAGTGCTTTACATTCATGTCATACGAGATCATGTTGATTCTTTCGTTCTTTCAAAGGCTACATTTACCACTGCAGGACAAGTGTTCCCCATTCAACTAGATAACACAGAATTTTAAAATATTTTTTTCTTTTAAAGTGGGGAAAAAATTACAGTAGTCTTGACTTGATGAGGCAGCACAGAACAAGTTCATTTCACTGAGCTGCCTACGCATACTATTTCAGCAAAAAGAAGTTGTCAAAACTATTTCAGGGTTGTTGAATCCTATTTACTGGAACAGCTCATTGCATTGCACTAACACAGTATTCCTTTAAATATTAGCACTCTGGCAGAATGCATGCAAAGAAACAGGAGAGCTACAGTTGTCCTGAAAATGGGGGCTATGACAACAGCAAAAGTTACATTTTAATTCATGCTTCTGCAGCAAGTGAGACTGCATAGCACTGTAGATTTCAATCTGGCTTCTTTTCGCTTTTGTTCCAGCTATGTGATATGTTGGTAAAGCTTAGACAGCCTGGCGTGACCTTTGCTGCTGTTGTATTTTCTCCTCTCTCCCACCCCTCTTACCGCTTAGCCTTCCAGGTTTCTCTGGCTCCTGCAGCTTCTCAGTCCACCTTCCTCTGCAAACATGTCCTTCCCCGCTGGAGGCTGGTCCTGCCTCACCTCTCTACCAGGCCGCTGCTGCTGCTTCTTCTAGCCTGTTTCTAACTCACCCAAATGACACAAACCCAGATCGCAAAATAACTAGCTCAGGGCATTCGTTAGCTCAAGCCTACTATGAGCTGTGGTATGCATCACCCTGCAAGCTGGCATGCCCTTACAATTAAAAAAGAAGAGCTAAGAAGAAAAGGTATTTCATAGCATCATTTTTTAAAGGATTAATATTTATTTTGCTCTCCTGCCTATGGATGATTAGCAATATGGCCTAGTGGAAGATGAATTAAGCATGGTGGAGGGTACAACTCTTTGATGTGTTTGTTTATAGTGGCATCTATATGAACTATCTACCATTTCTCTCGTGTCAGTGGGTTGCAGGGAGGAAGGCTGCTTATTTGTCTTATCTTGTTTGCTGTGTGCTTGATCTGGCAGCACACAGTAGAAGGATGTTCTTCCCCAGGAGCGAGATCGTTTGAGGGACCTTTATGGCATGCAGGTGGAGCGAGCAGAGAAAGAGAGCCGTAGCAAGGAGAAGTGCCGAGCAGCAGACTTGTGTGAGGAGCAGCGGCCTGCCTGCATTTTGTTCTCAGTGCGCGTCACTGAGCTGGAAAATTTTAGTCTGGGAAACAAGAGGAAAAATTATAGTATGTCTGTACAGCAAGTTGCAAACACTCATGTGCCTGCTCTTCTCACTTTCCACATTGGCTTAATATGAGGCAACAGGAACCTGGAAGCTACATTGCACGGTAGGAAGCTCTAGCTAGAAACTGGGATTATTAGCTCAGGTATTTCATTTCTAATTAGTAATCTTCATTGCATTGCTAATGAAGCTATATACACCTCTCAGACTAAGCCTAGCTCTTATCTGCCTAGCTTGGATAGCATATCCACCCAGGAATACTGATCCATAGTTTTCCCAGTGAAATGATGTAAGAATAATTATTTGGATCTGCTCAAGCCAGAATAGATAATGTACTCAGAAACATCCTCTATGAAACTATTTTCTACTGTCAACAGATGGACTGCACAGTTTAAAAGGTCTTCTGACGTTACAGTTTTGTTCCCGATGCACACATTGCATACAGTACATTTAGAAGTCTGAGACTGACAATATTTCAGTCACACAACGTATCATTTGCTGAATATAGTATTGACACAAAGTTTTCCCAAACCCATGTCCTTTTCCATAAAGCAAAAGAGTGTACAGCTAAAATACCATACCGAAAATAGAAAAGTGCCTGTACTTGCAGAAAATACTCAAGAAACAGTACATTCATTATAGATGTGAATGCAATCATGTTTCTTTTGGAAACCTTATTAAGGTTTATTATGCTGTGCTGCAAAGTTTGGACCAAAGCTAGGTCCATATTCTTTTTATTAAAAGAGAAATTCCTAGGAGTATTTATTTCTTCTATCAGCAGTTGCTGCTGCTTTAGCCTCTCTCTCTCTTTTTCTTTTTTTTTTTTTTTTTTTTTTGAAAAAGCTGTAGAAAAGGATCCTGTAGAACAGAATTATGTACCTGTGTTCAAAATAAGTAATGTTTTCCTTGTGCATAAAAATATACACAGGAATAGTTCTGTGAAACCTCACTTTTCAGCCTAATTTTTTCTTTTTGCTTTCTGTTTCTTTATCAGGTGTATTACAGGTAATTTATCCTGCTTGGGATAGGATCAAAAGGGTAATGTGTGTGTTTACAAGACAGAGAAATGTGGTGTCTTTTCAAGGCAAGAGCACTTTGCATGGTACCTTGCAGTCCTTATTTCCTGGTACAATCTGACCACATCCCAACTCCATGGAAACCCATCCTTAGATTTCCTGCAAAGTTTCCAGGGAGGGTATCACCACCCCTGCACATATCAGAGACCCTGACCTGGGAGGACCTAAGGAGCTCCAGCATGTACAGCAATGCCTGCTTACACACAACTTATTAGGTATTCTGCTGCCAGGACTCCTCTGGTCACTGCCGAGCACTTTCCTCTGAAACAGACTATGCCAGAGTCTGCTCCCTCTCCTTTATGTCGATGTTCCCCAGGGAACACCATCTCTGCTCATGAGGAAGATGCCCTTTCTGCATCAAGTGTGATAAATTTAAACTTTGATGCTTCTACCACAACTCATTTATCTGAAATTATTTATATTTGAAAGGCCAAAAAATCATTGTGTTCATAAGATAAATTTGATGAGATAATAAGCCAAAAAAATATAAAGTTCTTCAAGAGACCTCAGTGACCTTGATCTGATTTTGCAGAGAAATCAGAATGAAAGTAACCGATTTTAATAATGAAAGATTTTAATAGGAAATTTACAGAATTTTTCAATATTCCCTGGGAAAGAACTAAAATACATAAATATGGTAGGTCTTGCTAAAAATTTTTAAAGAGTGTATCAAAAGACAATCGACTATTTTGTTGTGCAGGAATTACATTAGTAATTACAATGACAGTGTTACAAAAGGTCCTATAAATTATATTCCCATATTTTAATTTTTAACTTTAGCATGATGTAGTTCTATTTTCTCTCTCTTTGTGGGCCAGGAAAGATGATACAATATATATGATATATGAAACAGAATAATGTGTATTATGAAATAGATGGTTTATGAGACCACTATGAAAAACATCTTAATAGCAGTTTTCCTTACTTGTGCCTTTTCTCTCTGATTGATAATTTTATATTTATATCTCAGTTTTAACTGAGATACTGCATTAATGTATAATCTACATGTATATAGTTTGCCTAGAAGAAAATGAGGTAAAAGGTAAAGTGTGCATTTTTAACATCTAATCAGAGGCAATAAGTACTGTATCGAAACAACCTTGTTTCAAAACCTGAAAGCCTCTCAGAATTCACTGTCACAAGCTTCATAAAGTAAAAGGCATATTCCTCTAATTTTATATCATTCAAAGTATAAAATAATCAAAGCTACGCTTAGAATATCTCTCTAAAAGCTCTTCAGCAAGGGGATGGCCTAATATGTTAAAGAGTTTTTATTTCAGTTCAGTGTGTTTCAATTTTTTTGAAGAGGACACTCATAGTTTTTCATTTTCCATGTTATGTCAAGGTGTGGAAGAATGTCCAATTTATAAATATTTATCATCACTGCTGATAAAAGAACAATGACCTTTCTTCTGCCAGCCATTTCCATTATCCCAAGAAAAATCAATTCCTTCATAGGCATTTCTTTGATATGCAGACTGACTCCCCTTCCTCATCCACATCAATGTATTTTTAATGTTCTTCTCATATCCTTAAGACTTTGCTTCTCCAGCTGTTGCATGTTAAGGACAATTGATTTCAACTGGAGTTCTGCTTGCTCTGTTGCTGCAGTTTGTAGGTGATATTTTTGATCTATTATAATAATACAATTTTGTTAATAATACTGCTGTTATATTTAGTGTTATTCAGGAACCAGAAAATTGGTGTGTGTTCCTTTTTCATAGACAACGAAATTTAAAATATGGGCAGAAAAGGAAAAAAGGAAGTTGCAGAGATAAAAAAGGAGGTGACTTTGGCATGCGCATGTTTGTGGGAGAGCTATCTTTGTACATAAACGTATTCTTTGGATTTTTGAAAAGTCTCCTTGATTTGCAGAGCAGTGTTGAAATAAAGAGTATGTTTAGCTACAGCGATTGCTTTTGGACTGCACATATTAAGCAATGTAAGAATGGGAAGGAAAGATGACGTCTTGGGAGATATTTTTCTACCTATCAGGGAAAGTCATAGAAATAGAATTAAAAATTTTGAAAACTCATGTTAACCTAGGTAAATAATTTAATAAGCACATGATTTTTACATTATGTTGAAACTGCACGTGAACTTTTCTATCTAGCTTAGAGCTGCTGCCACCCATTTCCATGTAGAATCTGAGCCCATCATGGATTCCAGTGTGTCTCTGATGCTCTGTTTCCAAACAACAGTCTTGGAGTTGTTGTTTTTTTAATACTTTCTTTTTTTAACATGCTAAATAAAAATAAATTTCTATTTTCTTATAAATTTTTTATTTTTGTCCAAACTATTCTAATGCACAATGAAAATACACTTCTGACAAAATGATAGGTTTTATCTGTACTCAGAATTCACTTCTTTCTTTTCAGAATATTCAGAAGCTGTTCCTGGCCTCCCCACTTCATATGCTGCTATCCTAAGAATTAAATCTGGCAGCTCATCTTTAGCCTCATTTAATTCAAAGAACAGACCACGATTAAGCAGCCCTTCCTTAGGAAGTGTATCTTCCCCAGGCTGGAGAGGAGCTGCACAACATTATTACTCTCCAACAAACCTCTATCACTTTTCAGAGGCCTTCAAACATGATGGTAAGTCTAGTTTTCCTCTCTGAATCTTTCAAATGACTGTGCTTATATTTTGTTGATGTATTTTTTTAAAATGTACATTTTTATCAGCTTACCTCAGTATTTCTCAAATATAATTTTGATTTTACTAAAAAACACAAAGTAAAAATGAACTTCCTTCCCTTTAGAATCCTCAGATTAATCTTAAAGGCACCAGTTAAAAATATTATTTCTTAAAGATTCCTATGGGGAATATTTCTATACAGTCTTCGCTACATGAAAGTAGAAACTAGTGGCTTGAAATTCTATTACAACGTGATTTGTTCTATTAAACTAATGTCCATAATAAAGCAGTAAAATGTCTCTTTTACATATATATTTTTTTTCCCTTTGGAATTTTTCTAATTTACTAAGAAATTATAGTAGAAAGAATTCAGGATGAACAGTAAATCTTTTAACACTACTTTTTCTCTAAATTATCTGCACTGTGTAGTCAACTCTGTCCCACATATGCTTGCATGGATAGACATAGCACTGCAATATGGTGCCATTCACCTTTAAATGCAGAAACTGATAGTAACAATACATATTTTCTCATATCTGCTTACATTTAAAAAAGCCACATTTCTGTTCCCATATCTTTCATGATGATCTTTATCTGAAATATATCCCAGAAAGAAAAAAAGAAGAAAGGATGGAAAGAGAAGAGGAGAGAGAGAGAGGTTGGGGGATATTTAAATATAATAGTCTAACATAGTAATAGAAGAGAGATAGTAACAGAAGAAAATCACAAATAATACGCAGCCATTCAACAATGCACATACAGCATAATGATTATGTTTACAGTATTATGTCTCCTGTCAGTAAAGTTGGAAGACGATGATCTATGCATATGTGCTTTTGTGTAACAGAGATGGTTTAGGTGCAACCTTGAATATATATTTCCTGAATTAAGGCTTATCTAGAACACAAACAATCTGAGTCATGCAACCAGATAAATTCTGTCTGATAACATTTCTGGAACTGGGGCAGGTTTCTGCATTTGTCTGTGTTGTGCAATACTGTTTGTAAGTGGACTAGACTAAACTTAGCCATTGTCCATGCACCTGACCTTGGTAACTCCTCCCAGGCAACCTGCTATGTGTAGGCAAAAGTCAAAGATGAAGACTGGAACCAGAATTGCACTATCCTGGTATTTGACAGCAAGAGTGTCTGGAAACTGAAAGGCAAAAGAAACAGACTTTATGAATAATATAATATAAGCTGGAACTATAAAGCCCCTTCTCCCTGCATGACCCTGATTTTTCCACTTCATTTCCTTGGGAAAAAACAGTCTGACAACTTAGAGGCAGCTTACAATGTTTAAATTTGATAAGAATTTTGACTGTTACACTTAAATGCTGACTTTGAGAGGCCTGAGAAATTTTGACTGTTACACTTAAATGCTGACTTTGAGAGGCCTGAGAAATTTTAAGTTGATCTCATTCTAAGAGAATGGGGTGGGATCCTCAAACTAGGTACTCCACCACCTAAATCCTTGGAGTTTGCAGGAGATATGCCAAGATCGCATCTGACATAGTCCAATAATCATGAGTCTTATCAAAACAGAGGGACCACATTCCAACCCTGGAGCTGAGCTTTTGCTATTTCACAAAAAGAGAAGATATATTAATTGCAGACAAAACTGAAAAAGGGCCACTACTCATAAGCCCCACTGATCAGAGCGCTCCCCTCAGAACGATAAGGACTGCATAAAACAGTCCTGGTAGAGTCACTCCATTGCTTATGGCTCTTTGTAGACCCAGCTGTGAAGTCACAGACAGTTACCCAGACAGTTATATCTGAGGCACCTGATTAATATTTTAAAAGCCCTTAATTATCTGAAGAACCTCCATGGCACAGGTATGAAACAGAAGCTAGGAGAGTCAGCACACTTTGGGCATAGCAGCGTTGAGGACTCTGTGGCAGAAGGCGAGGCAGGATAATCTGCATCATCCAAAAGGGCAAGAAACAGCTCTGTTCAGGCAGCTGAAGTCAACTTATTCTCTAAACCTCTCTCAGTTCATGACATGGAAAATCTTCTATTAATGACTTTATGTTTGAGAAATATATTTACCTGTGATATTTAGAAACCAGAAGTAAGTTCCCTATATCGTGTCTGGCATTCCATTTACTTAAATTAGTGAATTTATTGATTTTTATTTTTCATGAAGGCCTATTTTCAGATTATAGAGCTCTTGAAGGAAGAATATTTTATTTCCCTTCTTGCAAACCTTATGTGATAACTCAGAGTTAAGTGATGGTGTTTACTAGCCAGAGCCTACTAAATGAGAAAACGGTACAGCACACAGGGCTTGTGTGTGGTCATGAGGGGCCTGCTGCAATTTTCAGGCAGGAGTGAGAGAACATTAATAAGAGGGAGGAAAACATATTTTATGTTATTACAGTTGAGACCTTGCATAATTCAAACATCTAATATATGGCATACACTCAGGAGCTTGGTTTGCCATGAGAAAAGACAAAATTCATTTATTAGCTGCCTAAGTATACAGGTTCTCAAGCGACTTCTTAATTGATTTCCCAGCAGACCTGCTCAGAGGCCTGACATGGCTTCTAATAAGGCTCCTCTTAAACTGACTTTATGCCATTTAATTTGCACTCTTGATTCAGTATGGATATCCTGATATCTCAAATTAAAAGAACTATGCTGTAGCTCACTGCTGAATTTAGACTGTATGGAAATACTTAGTGTAAACATGCAGTTAAGGCAGTACAGTCTGTTAGTTAAATTTAAACTATGTATCAGTGTGTAAAGTCACAGCTAAAGAATGTGCACAGCAAATGAGAATCATCCATGAAATAGTATTGAAAAACCTTAAAACTGCAAACACTCATTCTGCCTCACTGTTTCCACAACTTTTGGAAGGGCAGCAGTAAAGATAATTGAATTTAACCTTGAAGGAAGACTGGTTTTGTCCTTCCATCTTCAGTTTGATGTCTTTTAGAATAAGAGAAGGGCATAGTCCATAACTGCAAGTGTTTGGAGCACTGAACTTCAAGATATGAGAAATCTGAACCTAACTCTTGCTGAGTGACAGTTCCTGGTGCCACATCATCTGCTTCGTTCAGCCATTTACCAGTCTGAATTAAAGACACACACTACTAGAAAATTTCTCTTTGCTAAAAAATATTGGGGAATATTGATTAATGAAGGATAGTTTCAACTGTTTAAGTTTAAATCAGGTATGTTTGTTTCAGATCCCAAAACAGAGAACAAGTAAAGTTTTCTAGCTACAGGAAAAACTTGTCCTAGCTTTCTTGATATGCGAATAAATACATCTACTTTAGAAAATAGCAATCTGAAAATCCAAGGAAAGATTTTGGTCTCTTTCACAGTGTAAAGTCTGTCATGCCTGGATAGTACACTGTTCCAGTGTGTAGCATACTATAATCTGTGTATGTCCTTTAGGGCATGTGTATCTTCCTGTACTTACCTTGCAATACAAAAGTCTTCTCAAAGTCTCAAGACTTTTAAGTTAACGGAAACACATTTTTTAGATACAATGTATTTTATTAAAAAATATATGCGTATATATTTATATGCATATAATATATGTATATATATGCATATGCCATAGACAAGTGACCTGGAAGTATATCAAGAATGGAGAAAAAAAAGCTGTGTGTAGAGGAATGTAGCTACTCCGGTTACTACAGAATTGAAAGTCTAGGAGGTTAAAGGAAACTTTATTCCCATTAGCAATATTTCTCATGATTTAAAAACATGAGCATGTTCTGATTTCTCAGCAAAAAGACCCAAAAAATATCTGAATTTTTTCATCAATAATTGAGGGAGAGACTGAAAGTGTATCTGTATGTAAGGGGGAGAAACTACATTTTGGCTACTGTCTGAGATGCAGGACACCCAGTTTCCAGTTTCTGCTCTAGGGAAGGTTTCATTACTTACTACTAAGAAGTCAGATAGTCCACCTTGAAAGTGCAAATGTGCAATAAGGAGAATTTCTTATTCCAAATAATATTCAAGAATACTCTGATATAATTTAAAGGAATGGTTTTACTAATGTGAGGCATATTTGTCATTTCCTTGCACTCCTGGACAATGCCATTTAAAATAATAAATTGTAATGGAAGTGTTCATTGCAATTAATTGGCTCAACTGAAATTAGTGAAAAAATCAAATATTCAAAGTATTAGAAGTATTGAAAATAGCAACTCAAAATTCGTAAAGTGAGAACAAACTAGCTGTTATGTTGCTTGGTTGCAATGCCTGCCTATAATCCCCAAGGCACACGTGTCACACTATAATATATCACCAGTCTCATAGCAGTTAAGTAAGATACAGAAAACTGGTGATGTTTTAATAAAAGCCTAGGTGAGGAACAAAAATGTTGCCCTTGAGAAATTAAACTAGTAAATTAAGAAATGCATATGTCTATTCTTCTTTCTCAAAAGATGTAACCCAATTAAATAGAAACTTTGAATTATTCTGCATCATCGTTTTTGTTATGACACTTTGTAATCCCTTAAATGTTTATGTCATTTTATGCTCTTACATACCTTAGAAAGAAATAAAATGATCAGATATGTAATCCAAACCCTCCTACACACAGCCACAGAAGACTGCCTTCTTTAAGGGCATGAGCCACTGAGAGTTAAAAAATGGATGCTATCAAACCTGCTTCTTGTGGGCATAAATTGCTTCCCCGTGGCGATTAGGAAGGATACGCCACCTCCGATGTACCAGAACCCAGGTACCCTTTACAGCGTTCAGGCCTCAATCGGTGCGCTGTCAGATGGCATCACCTTTTCCTCTGGAGCACTTACTGCCCACAGCCGCGGGCACCACGCCAGACTACAAGCCAGTCCTGCAAACAGCAGCCCAGAGCCCTGACTGCTCTGCTTCTACAGCAAACAATTAAACTGCATAAAAGTGTACATGTGTAATGTATAGCAGTGCTGTTGTTTAGAGCACATATGTTGTAGACATAGGCTTATTGGTTATTTTAATTTATGAACTCTTTTGCTTTAAGGTCCTAAAGTGGTTAGGGTTTCTAATCCTGTAAAAATTTGAGCACAAACAGAAGCCTGTTAGCTTCAGTAGAATACCTCATATGTGCTCAGGTGGATTTTATGATCAGGCCCTTTCTTCTGTTATTGCTTGGTGATTATCCGTGTATAGTGTCATCTGAAAGTCTCACTTTGCAATTTCGTTTCCTTGTGAGGCCAGCATAAGATCTCGAAGAACAGACTCCTATAGCTGTTCACAATTAGACCCAGAGACTGATTTTTCAAGAAAGACCATCATCAGGAAGAGCAGACTGGTGTACTTGATTAGACCTGAGACTGATAATCAGAGTTTATTAATCCTGATGTTGGCTTTCTTGAGTGTAATTGAGCAACCTTCTACTCTGGTTTATAAAAGGACACATGAACAAGGTCTGTGAAGAGTAATCAACGTGTAGTTTGACTGTACACTGAAGAAATCAAATCTAAGTTTTTAATGGTGATTAAATATGTGCTTAATAAATGATGCAATACTCCTAAAAGAGAAATTAAGAAATTCCCGGTTGCAATCATGTGAAACTCACATGGCAGCCCACTTCAGACTGGAAGCCTCAAGAAGAATGCAGAATCGGGCTCTCCTAAATATTCCCTGTTGTTATTAAAAGAAACACATCTTGGATTTCCCAAATGAATGGATATCTTAAAATAACGTGCCAAGATTGGCAATGACACTAAATTGGTTTAAAAGTGAATTTTTATCTCTCATACGTTTCTACTGTGGAACTTTGTTGCCACCTACTTAAAATCTCCAGTCCTTAAAGCAGTAATAGATGAGATTCATCAGTTTCTAAGAAGGCTCGCTAAATCCCATACAGATCATTAGATATAAGGTTTTTTCCAAGCATATCAGATTTTAGTCTGCCCGTTATTCTCTCAGCTGGGATGTCTGTCTCAGAAATAACAATAGTGGAATAACAGACAAAGAAGAAATGATATTATTCAAGAATCAAAATTAAATAGTACTATGGTGATTATAGAATTTTCAGGAGAAATTTGAAACCATTTATATGGATGCTGAATATCAACCCAATTCATTTACCATGGAACTGAATGTTTTAAATTATAAATTAAGATCATGGTTCCTTAATTCCCTTCTTTAATATGAAAATGTTGAGAACAGCATATAAATAATTGCTATTTAAAATATCAGTTGATAAATTGATCAAATGGCAAAAGATAGTCAAAAATCTGTTAATGTATGCCACACACACACATGCTTTTTAAAAAATTATTCTAGAAAATGTATTAATTATATTAATTTATGATGAATTGTTCAGTCACATTGTTCAGTTTCAGAGATTTAAGGCAGTGGAGCCAACATTGACTGATACACTCCTCAGTCCTGGCCCCATGATTATCTAGTCTTGCACATCTGTTGGCTTACATGGTGACTCTCTACTTGCCTAAAAACCTGCTTGAACTTGCATTATCTTTATTATGGATTAAGAAATGAGATCTACATCCCCGAGTCTCATCCCACCATGAAACTGCAACATTGCCAGAGTGGTGTGAACTGGCTTCTGGGAAATGTTCTTAGATCTCATAGTTTTAAAGTAGTCTTAAACTACCTACACAGAAAACAGAACACAGTAAGCCTCAAGTGGCGTTCCTCAGAAGAGTCTAGGACTTTCCATCACCTTTAACGGGATGTTAAGTGCACTAGCTGGCTAAAATAGGCACCCGTCGCTGATATAGCTACAAAAGCCCACACAAGACTTCATTTTATTTGAGCTATTGGAAGCATTATTTATAACAAAATTAAAGTTTTTTTAATTATAAGCTAATTGGTATTTTAATTTGAAAAATAATTTAAAATATTTTTGAAAAAATTTAAATGCAATGTTTGCACCTGCAGTGTTTCCTTCATTACATTTGAAATAAAGAGGAGGTATAAAACACTTAAGATTTCCTATTTCTAGACTTTCATTGGCGTTTAAATAAAGATGGTATTACCAGATGATTTGTTATGACTTCTTGCATCTCACAGCCCATTACATTTTATCTAATCACCCCTTTATTAAGCCTAATAATTTGTGTTTTATTAAAGCCCTGTCTTTTAAATATGTGCTTTGGTCTCTTCGGAATAGTCCCTTTTGTTTAATTATTCTGTTGCAGTCCAGATGGTCTAACTGAGATGTAGTTTAGTCAATTTAGCTACAAACTGATGAACATTCTCATTCATTACTATGTCACTTCTGAGCCTCCAAATAATCTCTGCCCGTACTCCACAGTCCATTTGAAATGCAGATAAGCAACTAACCACATCTTCCCATCTTTCAGGAACATGACTTGCATCCAGTGAACTTTCTCTCTTACCTTTGTCTTCACTGCAGACGTCAGTAAAAACTGTGTTCCCCATTCCTCATAGTGAAAGTATCCATTTTGCCACTACCATTAAGAACACCCACCTCCACTGGCAAAGTTCACTTTTTTTCCAAGAGGAGAGTGAAACACAGTCTTTCAATATTACTGTTGTGAATTGTACAGATAGTCAGAACACTTGTATTGCTAGTGACACCAGCACCTATACTATACTAGCACTGCATCCTTTTCTCTCTTTTGTAGCAATCCTAGACTGTGACAAAATGTTTAACCTGTGGGGTCACTCCTAGAAAGAAGTTAAAACCATTAGTCTCCATGCGTACTCCTTTAATGTACACCTAAGACTCTGTATGTGATAACACATCTTAAATAATGATTTGGTTTTGCATTCATTAATTAATTGTTGTGTTTGCTAAACTCTAGCTTAATGAGTGTCTTGATTATTTATGCCCATATTCATTAGCATTCTTTCTTGTTCTATGTAAGAAGCAAGTAAATGATTTATAAGAAACAATCCAATGTATTTATTCCCACGTTTGCCTTGCTTAAAATAAGTTTTACCAGCTGATTTCTTTTGTCCCTGTGACAGCCTCAGATGAAGTGCTCAAAAGTTAGTACTGGAGTTATTTTAACTTCTACAATATAAGCATATATCAGTATAGTCTACTATTTTTTGAAAATGATGCAGATATCTGTCCCAGAAAACAGATTCCTGCCACTAAGCCCAATTGACGTAATTGGACAAATACAGCATTAATGTAAACGTGCAGAAGAGTAATCCACTCCCTTACACAGTCCTGCAAAAAGGCTTGAGAAACTTGAAAATGATGCAAAACAAACTGATAATTGTTACTACTCTTATTTGTTGTCTTTACAAACTGACAAACTAATTGTCTGAATCTATTTCAGTAGAAATATACTTATCTGAAAATAAAGGTATTTCCATAATCCACATTTGAAAAGAAATCTAATAGAACAAACCAAGACCCATTAAAAAATTTATATTCTCTAAAGAAAAAGGATGAAAAGGACAATGGGTTTTCATGTGGTCCTTTCACAATATGGTAATAATAGAATTTATTAAACCAAAATACCACAGTCTTTAAGAGGTGGAACCTGGGAATGCACACCTCTGAAATGATGAGAAACACAGGAAAAATAGGTCATAGTGTTATCATACTATGTAGTGGGTATGCTGTATGTTTGATCATGCTGTGGTCTGTGTTTCCCATGTTTCTCATCCTTTTTCAGACCCCCTTGTCTTCATCAAGACCCATAGTCCCTTGTGCCTCTTCCCATCCAGCCAAACGTCTGAATCCAGGTCACAGTTCCTGGGCTATGAACCTATGATGTGTGGTTGCAGTTGAATGGACTTAGTCTAGTAATACAGTAAATCATTTTGATATATCAATGACCAAAAAAAAAAAAAATTGGCTGAAGGGGGTCTTCCTCAGGTGCATGTGAAATTCTTCCTTGCTTCAAGCTGGTATTCTGCCTGGTAGGACAGTGATAGGGGACGAGCTCTAACCTGAGGTTCTAAAAATATATCAGTAGGTCATAAACTGTTTAATGTGCCACATGGTCCTCAGTACTCCTTGGAGGACTTTGGTGATGTGAACATATGAAACTGTAAAAGTGACAGAGAGAACCCTGCTACCATATGTTTCATTACAACTAATAGGACAATGTGCTTGTTCCCCACACAGACCAAATCCTTAGGCCAATGCTGTAAATTTGATCAGTAATATGGGACTAAATGAGTTAAGAGTTGGGAGCAAGTCTAAGCTGATTAAAATTCCAGAGTCTTCTATTTCATTGTGAGCATTTTCGTTATTCAGAGCTGCATGATCAGGAGTGCCATACTCGCAACCCTTTACTTTTCTGAAAGTTACACTTCCCTCTACGCATTAGGAGTAGTTGGTCATAGATGTATTCTGTGGGTCTATTCAGCTTTCTTGTCGATAACTGTAAATTCATATGAAAATATAGATATATGCTAAAATTAGAGAAGACAGCAGAGGAAAATTAAATGTCAGATTTTGGCATATATTATTTAATAGTAGCTACCAGTTACTGTCATTAATTTTACAAGTGATTTTTCTTAGCAGCTCTTTGACATAATGAGGGAAACTGTGATAGTCTGAGCTCTTTGTGATACGAGCTGTTGCAAGCAGCAGCAGAGCTTTTGTTTACCTTTCTCCCTGTGGATGGGGTTCATTCCTCTAGCTGTCTTAATCCTCTGGAGCTGCTCATTACAGTTTGGACCAGAAAAAATTCTGATGAGAAAGACATTCTAATTCACAGCCTTAGAATAAAAAATATTACTTTATTATTGCCCTAGTGTTATTTCCTCCTTTTTCTTTTCTTTTTAGTTTGTTAACTATAACCTTTCTAACATAGCATCTGGAATAATGTGATTTGAATCTCTGGAAAACTTACCTGCTATAATCTAAGTTTTTTAAAGCTATAATATGTTAACATTTGTTCAGAAATCCCAAACTACAGCACTCTCTCTTTCCACAGAAAGTGTCGATTATGGACCAGTGTTTGTGCAAGAGCCAGATGATGTGATTTTTCCCACTGATTCTGAGGAGAAGAAAGTGTCTCTGAATTGTCAAGCTCGTGGAAATCCTGCTCCCACATACAGGTACATGTTTAAAAAATTTTTGTGGCTTTTCTGAATATGTGGCCACTACAATGGGGATTCTGAGCACCAGTGTGCATCAGAAAACAGTATAATAGAAAAGTGCCGTGACCCAAAAGGCCGTCCCAGTTGCTGGGAGCAGTAAGAGTTCTGAATAAGCAAGAAGCATAAATGGAAGGAAACGAAGGCAAAGGGTTTTGTGAAATATCTAATTCTGTTCTCCCTACGTTGTGTCTACCCATGTGGAGGGCCGCTTTTTTTCTACTTTTATGACTCATGTCTGTAACAGCTGACCAGATCAAAATCTTTAATTGATCTTTTTCTGAACACGAAGCTAGGAAAGTATACTATAAAGTTAGGAAATACTATCCCATTTTATAAGGAAAGCAATAAATAACAGATACATTAAATGGCATGACTATGCAATATAGGAAACCATGGCTGAGGCAAACCTGAAGTCCTTCATTGCCTAGTCTACCATCTTAGTCCTTTGTAACCATCATCTCCATGTTAACTCTTTCCCATTTTCCCATACAAACTGTTCCCTCACTATCTGTTATGCCACACATGGGAGTCTGAGACTTCAGTGCACCAATGGTGCCCACTTACAGGTAGAAACAGTATGCCGCAGTCGCCTTCCTCCATTTGCTATATCTGACTCTGCTCATATTTTATGCAAATTACAGGCAATGTAGGAGGGTTGGGGGAGCATATGGTTAATTATTTTCTCCAGATATCCTTTATCTTTTCTCACAGTCATTCTTCACATACAGGAGCATAAGGACTCTTACACCTGTGTTTCATCAAATACGACAATCATCAATTTTGCATTCTATTTTTTACCGATTAAACTTCTCATTTCATTTGTGGATCTTTTCGGATTCTGGATGAGTCCCCCCTTGGACTTGAGTCCCAGAACCTCAGTTTCTATGACTATAATAAATTCAGAGGCAGTACCATCCTTAAATATCCCTAGCACAACAGCACTGTGCCCTGAATCTGCCACACTGCAACAAATGTGACTCAATACACAGATCGGATGCACGGCACAACCTCCCCAAGCAGCACAGACGAGACTAAGACATGTAACATGGGCTTACGAATGAGTGGCCAGAATTTCTTCAGATTTGAATTGCACCAACACCTCATACTGTGAGATGAAAGCTGTGTTTACATCTAACCTGATCAACATTCCTTCTCTAATATCTGTTGCATATTTGCTACTTTGTTCACCTATAAAAAATGATGTATGTTAGTTCTCCATGCTATTAAAGAGCTGTCAGTCCATCAAATATAGCATGTACCCATGGAGAAGAGGCACAAATTGCCACTCAGAAGAAGGGACCCTATGTTCAGCCCTCCTAGACAACCTCATTAATATTTTGGAATTGCTCTTTCTGGGGAACCATCTCCTTTCTTAGTCCAACCATTTTTGAATTTTCATAGTGGAATGCAGTAAACTGGTACAGACTTTAAGCATATCTGTTTCTTCAGTTTGCCAGAGATTAATTGGTGTCAGCACCCTCATAAACATGCTGTCCTGACTGCTGTGCATGCAACGAAAACTTTGACCAGAAAGGCCTAATTCTGACAACACAGTTTGACTGCTGTCTCTTCCGTTGTTGCCTCTTCCATTGTTGCCACTTGTCTGTGCAGTGTATGCAATGTGTCAGTTGGGGAAGGAAAAAAACTTATAAATGACTTTGTGAAAGGCATATTGTTCTCCAAGGCAGGTGCAGAGGGAATTTACCTTTAAAAAAGGCTATAGATAGACAGAAGTTCGATGGATTTCACCCCCCCCCCCCCCAGCTTTTTCCACATGAAATAGTGAGAAGGCATATTTCCATATCACCAAAGAAGACACCATCCTATTATCTACAAACCCAGGACAAACGAGATCTTTACTAAGATAGAAAGTGAGGACCATGCTGCTAACATTTTTTCTTCAGCCCTTAATAAAGCACAATACAATTTTTTTTAGCTATATTAAAAGAACACCTGAAGCACTCAAAAAAGCCAAAATTGAGGTTGTCAGTGCCATTTTACTTCATTTCCTTCCTGTATGACTAATGATACCCTGTTCATAACCTGTTTACAAATTATTCTTTCCTGAGACATTACTTCAAGTTAACAGACTGGAAAATGCTCACCTCATTTGCAGATTTTCTTCTTCCTTGCTAAGAGCTTCTTTCTCCTTGGTCAAGCTCTACCCTGAAATCAGAATTTTTAATTTCTTTGTGGTTTTTTTTTTGTCTGTTCCAGTTATTAACATATCTAGATGCATTGATTTAGGGCATAGCTCCCTGAGATAAACTGATTTTAGTTGCTCAGGATGTCTGCAAATCATACTTCATTACATTAAGACCCATGCAATAAGGAACATCATAAATTAGTGACCTTCAGTGAGGATTATGGGCATGCACAAGCCTCACCAGGCAGGTGCAGATTTCCCTGAAGCAGCACTCTGTTACACATCCTGCTCATGAAACACTACATCCCCTGTTTTACTTAGGATGTACTTAGGCTACAGTTGGAATTTTTTTACCAGTATCATTTTCTGATAGAAAAGGCAGTGGGGGGGGGGGGGGGATTTTCTGTTTCTTTAAGCCAAATTAGTATATTTTGAAATATTTTGCGTCGTTTGTTGTCCAGGAAAAAAAAATTGATTTTTCCCATCAGCACATTGCCTATTAAGTATTATATTTGGTTTCCTGTCCTCCAGAATCAGTCAGGATACCTAAAAGAAAACATATCACATGATTCAGTGTTGTTTTTCCTCTAATGTGCTTGAATAGGTGAGGGGAAGCAGATAATTCAGAACAGGATATATAGTCATGGAGCTGCCAGGCTCCAAACTTTTGGGGAGGCATTACAATTGCTTTGAATTCAACTGAAAATGAAATTAAGTGAAGCCAGCCAATTAAAGCAAGCTGAAATTTGCTTCAATTCCCATTTGGAAATGCATGAACATTTCATTTCAAATTTTTCCTCATCTAAATCTCCATCATTTCTGGATCAATTCATTTTTCATTCTTATTTCATAAAAATAGTCAACTCTCATTATAATTTAATGCAAAAACTAATCTTAAATTGACACACGATTATGTAAATTGTTCAAGATGACAATTTCTACTTCTTTTTATCCCTGCTAAGTATGAATCTCTATAAAAATTAGGTAGAGAATCCTACAGACATATCCTTTCTGATACAAAGATATTGTCAGCAGTGTTTCATTCCTTGTATTGAATAATGTAGGGGTCCTTTGCAATCAAAAGTTCAGTCATGATAAAAAGGACAAATGAAAATTTTACAGTTCATCTTAATGCTGGTAAGTCTATCCTTTGGATTAAGAAGAATTCAGAGGTACTCCAGCTGAATTCTGCTGTCTCTACCTCCTTCGCCATGAATGTTAACAACCTAGGGTAAACTGATTTTACTTCGTTAAAGTTGCCTCTAGAGTCCAGATGCTGCCAAGTTCTTACAGTCTTTTCTGAGCTTTAGCAAAGCTTGGAAGTGCTTGGTAATTTCCTGAGGCAACTTTGAATTCAGAATGGCTGCTAGCTCGTGATTGCAGGAAATGCATATGCATCGTAATATTGATGCCGTGTGACACCTTTCATGCAGATTCATGATACCTGTTATACTACTTATCTCTTCTTTGCAATATCAGAAACATTCTTTTAACAATTTGATACAAAAGCAATTATAAAATGTCTTCTTATGTGGATTATTGTTCTTTAACCAGGATATTGCCACCCTACCAAAGGTTATTCCGAGTGTTTGAATCCATTAACGTACCTCAAAAAATCTGTTCTCTTGCAGCCAGTGGAGTATTTGAGGGTTTATTGTTTCAGCCTTTGAAGATGAGTAAGAGAGGTGAGACTCTTGGCCAGAGAATATATATTAAAAAAAAAAAAAAATGCTCGCAGAGCATAAAAATGGAGAGATTCTTAGGTTACGTCTCAACCTCAGGAAAAGTATTCACCTTAATGAATCTGTGAATTATTCAATCCATTGCCTCAAGTTTGATACTTTATAACATGATTTAGACTACCTGGCGTGTTCCACCTTATATTCACTATCTCTACTGTTCAGGCTTCTCCTTTCACTCCCAGATGCTTCCCAGACTTAGTCAATCTTCTGCCAACTCTTCATCTGATCTTAGTTTCCATATCTTAAAAGTAGGTGTTACTCTGACCAGCTGCCGGATAATTCCAGTCTCTCCAGTCCCAGTCTTCTCTCAGTTTCATGTGTCCTGGTGCAGCTAATATAATTTTGCCTTTCTCAGTTGCCAGCACCCCTTATTCCCCAAGAGCATATGTCTTTAAATCTACCTCCCTGTTCTTCACAGGTCTTCTCTTCTCTACATTTGAATCAAGTTTCTCCAGAGCCCCGAAAAACGAATGCTGAGAGAATGGAAGAGAAAGGTTTCTTGTTCACGTTCAGTGCAGCCTCAGCACTATCAACCATCTGAGGTCATCTGGGCCTAAGCCTTTAGTGATAAAGTACGAACTGAAACTCTGATTATTGTGAGCACAATAAAAGTAATATCCTGGACATAAAGGATGCATCTGTTATATAAATTTCAAGTCCCACTCCTTTGTGGACAGTAGTGTTTTGCAATCAAAAGGGTTTCTAATTCAATTCAGCACAGGCAAAACTATGAATATCCTTCCTCTTCTGAGAAAGAACACCTCCTCAGAGGTAGAAGATCTGTTTTAACTTGATTTTTTACAAAATACTTACCTTTTGGGCAGGCATGTTTTGGAACGCCTCCATCCAAAAGTTTGCCGAAGTAATGCATTACTCCAAAATCTTTAAATAGCAGGTATCCTTAGTAATAGCTGGTGCTATGAGCTTCTGTATACTAAGCATGATGCCTTCCTTTGGCCATAAAATGCTTAAGTAGCTTGTTTCTATTTCTCCCAAGATGGCTTCGAAATGGAACTGAAATCAACATCGAAAGTGACTATCGCTACAGTTTAATAGAAGGAAGTTTGATCATCAGCAACCCCAGTGAAATGAAGGATTCTGGACAGTATCAATGTTTAACTACCAACATGTTTGGCAGTATATTAAGCAGAGAGGCCATTCTTCAGTTTGCATGTGAGTAACATTTTATTTTAACATGGATAAATCAGATCTTTATATTGCTTGATAAGGTTCTAAATTGTCATCTGGTGTTTTACACAAAAGTTACACTGTCTACTGACTTACTGTGTTAGGTTAGAATCTGAGGGTTAGAAACAAAATACTTAGTGGGAAAGAGTTGTTTTCCATGGAATTTTGATTTGAGAAGAGTCAGAATCAACTAATAGGGAAAGTCAGAACAAACTAATAAAACATTTGGGCACATATCCCAAATGTTATCTTTTATTGACCTACTTGTATATTCCCCTCTGATGTATTTCATTCATTGCTAATTTTCTGAAATGTGTATCATTTTACTACAGTATTCAAACACATGCAAGACTGCTTGTCCTTTAGCAATAGATAACAACAAACTCACCGCATAGTTGGATAAAGTGCACCTATATCTGCTAGGTAGTCTGCAGCTATAATTATACCTATGTGAGCATAGTGTGTGTTAGTGCATCGGGCTTTTTCTAAGTTAAGCCCTGCTGTGAGGGTTTTTAAGAGACAGGGGTCCAAAAGGAGCTCTGTTCTAAATTCTCAGATCTTGCTGAAAACTGAGCATTACTATGAAACACAAAGTGTAGAGGCAGAGCTTCATACAGTCACAATTGCAGAACAGCAAGGACAGGGAGCAGTTGCCTACCTGCCTGCCTGCTCATACATGGAGTGACCTGGAGAACTCAAGAGAGCTCATGGAGGTCGAGGGATCCTCTGTCTTTCCACCCCTTCCTGGTAAATCCAGACCTCTCAAACCTAGTGTTTTAGTCTTTTATGTTGCAAGTGCTGTTAAAGTATAAGGATTATCTACCTAAAGTATGGGGATTATCTACCCACTCCCAAGCTGGGAGCAATACTGTGGTTCATTAAAGTTTCCTTGCCGCATGGCAGTATGTTAAAACTTTAGACATCATAACAGTGGTCTTATCATTAGGTGTCATTGGAGCTCAATCTTAAATTTAGCTCTGAGAAAATTCTGCTACATTTTGTCTTTTAGACAACAAAACTATTGTAAAACAAATCACTTGGTTATAGAACCTGACAAGTGGTAAATATGGGTTGTGCCAGGGCTTTGAACCTCAGATTTTCATTCCCCTTTCAGGAGAATGGCTAAAAGGTGGCTATTTGACCTCCAGCTGAAGAAATGACAAGGAAATTGAGAGCTGGTGCCCAAGCCACAGAAAGTCAATGGGATTTCAGTGGCTAGGTCCAGAGTTCATATAGGACCCCATGTATTTCCAGCTACATTATGCTTTTTTTTTTTTTTTTTTTTTTTTTTTGACTACTTCCAATAAATTTAGCTAAGGTTGTAAAGAAAGAATAAGAGAAGGGGTTGAGTTTGGTAGGTTTGTTTTTACTTTTAATTTTTTTATTAGCTTTCACAACTGCTTTGCAGATGTCAAAGTTCTTATGCTACAATAACTTGAATGTGTTTTCAATTCATTGAAGTATTAGCTTGGGAATGGTATGAAGCTTTTTGAGACAAGGTGAAGGGAGGACTGCTAGGTGCAGCAAACAATTTTGCAGAGCTTGCAGGAGAGAAGAGGCTGTTACAAGTACATAGAGCTCTGTAAAAAAAGATGTAGAGGCATAACTGGTGGAATTTCTTTCAGAAGTTTGGGAGCAGCCCTTTAATGTGAGCAATTTCAAGCTTAATGTTTATTTGTAGAAGTTCAAATTCTTTCTAGCATGATGCTGTCTCTTCCATTCTTGACTTAATGCTTCTTCAAATTGCTATTCTTAAGGGGTCCTCTAACTTCAAGGGATTTCTGAATGACATTTTGATAATTTCAGTATATTTTGGTAAATATTAAGACATTGAGATGACTTCCATCTACTTCTTTAATCTAATCTTTTAGCATCTTTTATTAGCTCTTTTTTATTCTAAATCCCCAGCAAACGTTACGCATTTCTTCTCTTGGTGTCAGTGTTTACTCATCTTTAATCTATAAGCTTATTGCCATTGTCCTCCAACAGCGAAGTTCTGTTTTTCTGAAAAAAGTCACTCTATAAAAACTGAAGTTATATAGCACAACCAAAATAATAACAGTAATATCTCTTAATTCAAATTCCACACACAAGTATCTCAGGCACTGTATATGTTTGCTTATCCTCTTAAACTACAACATACTCAAACAGTTATAAAATCTTCTTTCTCTGCATGCTATGAGCTACAATGATATGCTCAGTAAGTTATTATTAATGGTTATTGGACAGAGATAATTGTTAATATGCAAAAAGTTCTCCATTCATTGCAAGGTGCACCTTGAAATATTTTTCTTGCCTTTCAAGCATAGCCTGGAATAACAAATATGCACTATTGAAATGTTATTTGTATCATGCAGTAATTCACAGTATAAATTGGTGTCAATGTACTGTAAACTCATAGTAATCTATCAGAAGGTAAAATCACACAAACACGTTTTAGTAAATCAAACCCAAAATAAATTAAAAATAAATTAAAAATAAAGATTTTCCATTCTGATTTCAGCTTTAAAATATCTTTCTAAGGCACTCTTGAATTTTATCCAGTACATTCAGCTAAATTTTCTTGAAGCAAAGAATAGAAGATTTTCATGCTGGTATCCTGGGGAAAATAATGTTTACAATGGCTCCCAAAAGGCTAATATTCTTTATTTCCATTAGAAAAAAGGAATTTGCTTTTCAGATGCTTAAAAGAAAGCTCTTTACATTACAGCATGAAGAATTTTTTTGTGAATTAAAACAAAATACTGTGGAGCCTACTACTTCATATCTAAAAAATTTTTGTAGTGTAATCCTAATCTTTCTGAAATACTTTGGTAATATTTTAACCCAGTAATATATTACATGTCATGTCTTAATAACTGTTTATCTTGTTTTTAAATCCATTAATTAGATGAAAACAATCATGTGGTAAATAGAATATAATGGAATTGGCTTCAGATTCAACGGTGTCCTTCATTCAGCAATTAGTGTGGAAATTTAAAGCGCTGTATAGGTAGAGATGGATCAACCAATGATTAGGTTATAGTATCCTCCAATAAATGTATGTATTTTCAAAATGAATTTTCATCATTGTAATGAAATACGATAAGATAAAAATTCAATATATATTTACAGTTGGGCATTTTTTAACAGCAGGCTTCAGTGTCTCCAGTTATTTTCAACACGACAAAAAGGAAAGCACTGAAAATGAAGTTAGTAACGAAAAGGCATAACCTTCAAATAATTAAAGTAATTGGTGCTGTGCAATCTTACTGAGCTCTGTTGGCTTGAAGGGTGACTCATAATCCCAGACATAAACCAAGGCATTTGTTTTATGAGATGTAGAGGTATACATAATGGCATCCAGCTTCCCTTTTTCATTGAAAGCTGTGGATTCCAGAAGCTTAGATGCTTACCACTCTCACAGGGAAATTTTAAAAATAAGTTCATGGACTTGCTTGAATGCATGGTTTGTACTGCTGTGAAAAATAGTTACATCTTTGCAGGTCACAGAGTTGCTATTCAAATTAAGGAGAGAAATCACGTACAGCTCAAAAAAAAAAAAACTTATGGGGACCATTTAACAGGGCATTTGACACTGTCATACAGGAAAAAAATAACAGCATATGCTATAATGTGCCCATGCACTGGGTCTTGGCTTTCTTACAGTGGCATTACTGAAAACCTAGGTGCTATGATTATTATTATGTAATTCAGCACCAGTTACGTGTTATAGATATAAACATCTATGTACTATGTCACTTGAATATAAGTGCCTAATTAAAATAGGACTTTGAAACACTTGTATGATTTCTTTGGATTTGAAAGAGAAAATGTGAATGGAGAGAGAGACAGACAGACAGAAAGAGAGAAACTGAAAATTTACCTCATTTTATATATGTTAAAGACATAACACTTGAAGTAGCCTCCTGTATTCTTGGGTATTTTTGTATCGGGAACCAGAAAGACCAGTTATGTGGAAGTAGAGATCTGCTCTGAATTTTAAGTTAACATTGCAAATGTTTATGTAGCCCTAAAACAAGAAAAGAGTTTTCTTTTCTTTTTCTTTTCTTTGCTTTCTTTATGATCTCTTTGCCCGAGGCTGTTCTGTGTCATATTATTTTAATGAAGTTAACAGCAAAAAGAGAAAAAAAATGTAAAGAAATAAGGACAAATATATTTTTAGAGAAAAGCAGATATTGATTTTTACCTTCAATAGAATTTTAAGTAAAAAAAAATAAAACACTGAAAAAATATCAAGCAAATCAGAAATCTTCATCACAAAAATTGTAAGTTTAAGGTCACAATTCAGAAGTTTAGCTCAGCATGATCTCTATACCCTCTCTACTTCCTCTGATTTCTCTTGTTATGAATGTGTATAACCTAAAGGAGGATTTTAAAGTTAAACTTTTTCTCAACACTGGTTACGTTAGGCATTAGGCATTTGTACAAGAGTTTAAACGGAAGTGTGTCTTTTAAGTGACTAGAACCTGAGGGAAATTTAAAAAACAAAAACAAAAAAATAGAGTTTCCAAGCCTCTTAAATCTACCTGCTTTATTACACAACAACTGCATATTTTTGTCCAGGGTGCCACAGCCTCTCCTTGGAATAGTGTGCTGTGACTTTGGTTACAACAGAGGATATAGTTTGTGCTGACCCTTGCCACATGTGCAGTCTCTGTATTGCTTCTCTCCATT
Source organism: Dromaius novaehollandiae (assembly GCF_036370855.1). Classification (NCBI taxonomy): domain Eukaryota; kingdom Metazoa; phylum Chordata; class Aves; order Casuariiformes; family Dromaiidae; genus Dromaius; species Dromaius novaehollandiae. The sequence goes on along the minus strand of NC_088098.1, from coordinate 205,046,665 downwards.
TGTGGATTACACAACCATTTGCAAGTCTACCATCTCTGTGATACTTACTATATCCTAAAAAACAGAGAAAGGGTGGAGGGAAATAACTTTTCATCTGTCATTTACAGAATTCCTCACTGCAATTTTATTCATCTTATTGTCAATGGCTTTTATGTATCATTTTCCTTTTTTTTTTAATTGAATCCATTTTCTCATTTAATCTAGAGAGAAGGGTATTGATTAGATATAATTTATATGTCCTTTTCCAAATGATGAACTACCATGACTGTCCACTGATGTACAGAATAAGAAGTCAGCAATGTTATAGACAAATAAATCAATAGTTTTTTTGAGGACACAGCCTGAGTACTGCAGATTCCATCATGGCATGCTTCTGACAGCTTGTTAGAGAGTTCACCTCCTATGAAATGATCTTAATGTTCTTACCATCATGGTCTCTGGACATCTCATTGGGTTTGCTCCATAATTTCCTAATAAGAATTATTTTCTAAAGAGTCAATTTTCTAGACTTGAGAAAAAAACTGATTTCATTGTTAATTCAAGAATATACATCATAACAAAATGCTTAACCACATTTTGATATCAATATTTCCTCCTAAACCATACAAAGGTGAACAGTATTAAGCAGTAGAAAAGAAAGACAAGCACAAACTGAAGTTGGGAAAGAAATCAGAATGCCATTAGTCATACTTTCATTTTCTAAAAATGTCCCCTATCATCCTGTAATACAGCCTACGTTATGTACTGCTTTTCTCTGAAATGTCATAGCAATGTAAAGAATGTTACTACACTAGTTAAGAAGAGCCAGATATACAATACTAATTTGCACTGTAGAACTTTGGATTTTTTTCTACATAATTCAAATTACTTTCAGGAAATACATGCTCAAGATACACCTGCAAACCAGGATTACATGACTTAAAATGTTAATTGCATATAGGATTGGTTTTTGCTTTTCATGGTTTATTTGTTTAAGAATACAATTTCAGTGAACCTGAAATTAATATGAATTTAGGTTATACTCTACAAATAGTTTCAGTTCAACAAAGACTGAATATTTTGTGGCATCTCACAGAAGGAAGGGATCTGACTTCTAGTTTTGTTTTTTCAGATGTGGAGGCCCTGCTTTTGATCTCTTCCGTTATTTATTTGTGCAAGCTGGGGCAGTTTCACAAGGGAAAATAGTTAGATCTTCCTCACAGAATGTGATTGAAAGGTAAAGGTCCTATTTTCAGAGGATAGAGAACTTGGATCAAACTCCTGGACCCCTGTTTCCCAGATTAATGTTCATACCTACTCTAAAGTTGTATCTAGAGTATATACAGAGTATCTAGATAGTCACATCTAATCTATCATTGTACATATCTGCTTTAAAATTCTGCCAATCTAGCTCTTTTTTGCTAGCAGAATCAGACAGAATTTTAAACAGGAAAATGTATATTTTTATTATTTGAATTTTAGCTGCAGTGGTACTTATTTCGATGTTTGTAAAAATATTCAACTTATAATTAAGTTCAATGATACAAGATTCTAAGAACTTTGGCCCTAGTTTAACAAAATACTTCATCTTAAGTTATTTGCGTAATCTTAGTGAAGTTGATGAGGTGATGTACATGCTTAAAATTAAGTATATGCCTAAATTCTTTATTGTTGTTAAACAACATGAGAATTTCTAAAGGAAAAGTTGAGACAGTCTGTATGGATTTGTTACCAGAATGTCATCTTGACAGAAACATGATAGGTTTAATTAAGCCTTCTGCCATTCGTTTCTTGATCTTCTCTTTCTTAACGTGAATAAATAGCTTGGAAGAATAAACTTCTTGCCTTAAGAACAGCAGAACTCACTACAGCTCCTTTTATACCTCAGTTCTGAAACAGCCTTTCCTGTCAGGAAGATAGATCTGAGGTTCATCAATGCGGCTATGGTGACTCGTTGAATAAAGAGAGTCTTCAGCCTTGCTTTACATAGGTTGATCTTTCATCCAAGACCGAAAGCAAGTACAGAGAAATAAATAAAAGCAGCGCTTGAGAATTCACCTATAACTGAAAACAGCATCCACTCTTTCCTCCAAGAATGCCTAGAATATTTATCCGTTATTCAAATTTCCCAACAAAACATTAATGAGTATTGCCAGATGATGAACCTTATGAGAATTCAAATGAACTCAGGAATGATATCCACTGAAAGCTTCAGGGGAAAAAAAAATGTGCCTGGTCTCTTGAAACTCCGCTTCCACACGGAGCATGCAGCAGGTCTTCCGAAAATGGTCTCCTGACCCTAAGAACAATGACTTGTCTGTAACAGCAAAGGACCATCTAAGAGCTCTAGTAGGCTATCTTTGTGGTTTTCTACCCTCGTAGTTCTACTGCTGAAGCTCTCTGAGGATTACAGCATTTCCATTCTTCCATTTCTATATCAACATTAAAAGACCTACTGACTTGCCTCTGTATTAGATCACTAAAAGAAGCAGAAGAAAGCCAATTCTTTCCCATCTACAAAAGTTAAATGCTTTCTTTCCATGAAGAAAAAGGGAAAGAGGAAAAAAATCTTATCTTCTCTCCGCTGCCTTGAGTCATTTTCTTCTCTGCTCCAAAAGTGATTCCATGGCTATGTTAGTAAATTAACCACTCCCTAGCACTGAGAAAAATGGTATAGAAATGCCCAGATCCCTGCTATTAAAGCTTTTATCTTCCAAAATTTTGTCTTCCAAGACATCTAAGCTGTCTTTCACAAATGGTCTCTAGTCATTCCTGTTAACACCCAAAATGTGACAAGAATTGTCTCAGAGATGGCAGCGAGCGCACCAAAGTTGGCCAGGGACAGTTCTCGCAGTCTGACAGTATCCATGATCAAATTCCAGTGCCTGAGAATGTTTCTTGGTATTTTTTATTGTACCAGTATACACACAGTCTGAGTGTCTCGAATCCAGGGTCTTCAGCATACTGGAGGAAACACACACATTGCAATTTCAAAATATGAATCAGCCATGCCAGACTTGCTCTGCAGCATGTCTTTACAAAGAAATAACATATTCCATCACTTCATGCATCTGACTTCTGTGTGGTGAAATTACACATTACTTCTGCCTCAGAGGACCATTTTGACACAGCTGAAAGTCAAAACCAAGGAAGCTCTAAAGTGACAACCCAGCAGTCTTTATTTTTTGCAGGAGGGTATTAAAATGAAAGCAGCTTGAAAAGTTGAGGTCAGATCTCTAACTATGGTTTATACAAAGCATCAATACAGTGCAAATTTGATTCTCATTATAATAGGTTGCTACCTTCCGAAAAGGGTATCAATTCTGTATGTACTCCATTGAGCAACATTTATTATCTAATTCCAGTTGTATTACACAGAGTCATAACTTCAACCTCATTGATCCTCATATCCATCAGTCACCAAAAAAGTTATGCTTATTTCAAAGTATTCAAATGGGAATGAGATTTATTAATGCTGTCAAGTTCACTTATTGCTACATAAGTTTTGATGCCAAAAAAGTATTCTGAGGCTTAAGTTCTGCTCAGGCTTTAGCTCTGAAAATGTACTTTAAACAATGCATTTTATATTTTGTGTTCTGTGGAAGCATTAATAGAAATCAGTCATGTGGGCAGACACAGTTTGAAATGTAATTATGGCAATCATTTAAAGATGCACTGTACATCTTCTGGCTTCTCATTTTAGCATCTTGCATTTCTCCACAGGACTGGAAGGCTGCTGTTTAACCTGCCTATAACCTACTTACCTATCTTTCACAATCTAATTTATCATGCTAATGAACCATTAGTCTTGGCATTTAAATATAGATTATAATAATTAAGAGTAGCATTATTAAATAGGAGAAATTTTAAAATGCTAAAGGAGAATTCAGTGCCAAGATCCAGCCAACACTTTTTAAACTTCCTTTGAAAGTTCTCATCTTGATTGACTTTTGGCAATTCTATTCTCTCTACTCTTAACAGCCTTCCAGGTGTTGTAGATTTTGATGCTCAGTACTCTACATTCCTTCGACCGAAAGATGTAGTTTGACTTAGATTTCTTGCATGGAGTTTGTAATGCCACTGTTGCATTTCCTGCCCTTACTCTGCTCCCTCACTCATACTGCCATAGCTATATTGGGGCCTCACAGGGAAGCAGATTAGGCCACTGATGTGGTTGAGAAACAAACTTTTCCTCAGGTTGTACTTCATTCAGTTCACAAGCCCATTCACACAGGTCCTTGTGCACAAGGCGGAGAGCAGCATGAAGCTGGGAGAGATGTGGACAGGATATTTAAGCAGGCCTAGTCACAACTGCCACTGAATATAAAAAACAGTAGAGCCAGTTTTCGTAAGACTTTTTGAAGACGGGGGAAGAAATTCTGGGAGAGAGCTGACTCCTAACTTAATTAATAACACCGCAGAGGAGGTATTAACTGTAAGAAAAGCCTACTGTGAATGAAGGAGATTGATCATCAAAGAAAACAACATCTGGAAGGTTGTGAAGCATATGGGTGAAGTGAGAATTACCAGAAGTCAAGCTGAGTTAGACTGACAAGGAAATTAAAAGAAATGAGATAAGCTTTTAAGCCAAGTTAATAAAAATGAATAAGAAAAGAAAAATGGATGAAGGGGTAGGATTACATTTAATCTGCATATGACCTCAGACTAAATGATTACCTTTCTTTAGTTTTCCGTAAGGGCAGAATAGCTTGTATGGCTGATTCCAAACAAGACATGAGATTCCAGAAATGTAAGTTATGCATTCAGTTTAGGGATGAGAGAAGAGAGGAATGGTAAAAGTCAACCCAAAATCAAAAAGTACTACCTGATAAAAGCCAGTGTGCCTACCAAGTCCACGAGGCCTATTAATAACATTTAGTGCTTTAGCCATGTAACTTTAGAAGAGCACATAGTTCCAAGGCCAATTTGTCTTTTCTTCTTCTTGATATTTTCTATAATGTCCAAAATGATAAAATTAAGTTTTGTCAACACAGAAGTTATAACCTCAGCTATGTTACCGATTGAGATAGAACTCTACACGGCTTGTAGGTCTCAATGAGGCTATGAAACCTTCTGATGGACAGTGTGGGTATAAAGCCCTTTGTATGCCATACTTTAGATTTCCTGTCACTGCCAGAGGGGTCCATTCCCATTCCTAACATATAAAAGCTTCACCTTCCTCTCCAACATATTAGGGGGTCTCTCCCACATCTCTAGCCTTCACCTTATTGTCTAAATTATAAACACTTTTTATTTTGTGCTTCTCCCTCAGGAAGAAATCTTACCTCCAAAAATGTAATTTCATTATTATCACTCCCCCTTATCTGATCAGTGGAAAGGAAGTGAGGGGAAGTGATAGAAACTTTAGGACTATATCAAAAGTTCAATAGTGAAGTTATGTTTTGAATTATTGAGATTTCACTTCTTTGTCAAATAATAGAGTACAGAATATTATAGTTCATTTTTTCCAATTGACATATTCCATCTTCCAAAATAATAAGACAGAAGTAAGTTTTCTGATATTTATTTATCTGTTTTTCTTTTACATTCACATTTATAATTTAAATATTCTGAAATAATTTTCCTGATTTTAGTGAAAAGTAGAAAGATCAGATGGTTGATACTATTTTGTCAGGGACTCTAAAGAAACCCAAGACTACATATTTACAGAAATTGTATAAACATAAATAAATGCAGTAGCTCACAACATTAATCTATTTTCCAGTGTTATGTTAGGACATTTACCTACCTGTGGATTAAATTCCATTTCTTAAACATTCGGAACATTATAAAAGGTGAAATTATATTCAGCTTTTCTTTTGCACTTTTCAGTAAGAAGAGAAGTCATTTCTGGAAAAGAAAAATTTTCCCATTGAAGATCTCTTGTGGAAAATAAAATATTTCATTATAAAACATCTTTTGGAGGGTTGAGGGGGGAAGCAAGGCTTGGGAATGGTGAAATAAATACATACTTTATTTTTAATGTCTTTTACACTCAAAGTCATGAACACTGTAAGATCACAATCATTTTGGATATGACTTCTTGTACTTATTAGAAGGATAAAATCAAAACAAGCACCAAGAACAATTTCTCACCTTTGACAATAAAATAAGTTAGAAGCATCTTCTGACGACCACCATATGATGGTAATGCTATGCTAGCCTAAGTCCCAAACGTGATACTCTCAAATTCATTGCGAGTGGATAGATGTGTTCTGTCTGCACACCAGGACCCAGCAATTCTTCATTTCATCTGTACCAGTTTTAAATGCTGCATATTCATTTACTTTGATGTCAGAAGTTGGTTTCGTAAGACATGGTGCATATAAGGAAAAGGACACATCCTCTCTGTAAGACATATTGGAACCTGTCTCCACACACACACACACACACACACACACACACACAGCCCTAAACAAACAAAAGCAAAAAAAAAGAAAACTTTAACTAGGTTTCATTATGTCTCATCAAGCATGCAAATATGTAAAACTCTAAAAGTGCCCTTAGGTTCTTATAAAATTGCAAATCTTGAACCCACCTACCCACTCTGTATACCATACTAATTAAATGACAGTGCAGTAAGTCAGATATTTCTAACACAGTATGTCTATCTACGCATTAAATATTGCACTGAATATTTGAGTTGCAAGGTCAAGCTTCCAAAAGTTAGGGATGACAAATTTACATTTATCTGTGTAGTCTGAATACAGCCATCCTACACAATCCATTTTTTCTTACATTAGACTCTTTCAGGTCACAGAAAAAATAGTGCTCACTTACTGAACTTACTGAACTTACTGAACCATTTTCTATTCTTTTTTCAGTGCACAGCCCTTTACCTTGATTAATTCAGACTATTTAAAACCTACTCTGAAGGCAATATTAATTTTCTCAAAAACTTTTTATGGTGCTCATCATTACCTCATCCAAGTGCTTCATGAACATTAATACATTTATTTTTACAACATCCCAGTGAAGTGGGTAGTTATTACTATTTCCTTTTTACCAACATAAAAATAAGACATGAGAGATTAGTGTCAAAATATCCACTTATTTTGGGGAACTGTACGTAGGCAAATGAGGAGCTTTTTCCCAAGTACTTCGTATTTCCTATGCTGAAAGCAGAGTGATCACATTCCTATTTATCACTCTAGCCAATCATTTTCTCGGTCTGTCTACCAGTCATAGCTTAATCCTACTTCTGGTTTCTGACCCCTCTCATATTTTCCAATTCTTAGCCTTCTAATCCCAGTTCTGATTTTCTTGCCTACTGAACAGATCTATTTGTCTAGAAAGGATAGAAACATCTTTCTAACTCTCTTTTGGTCTCCCTGTGCTAATTATGTTTCCTTGCCTGCAGTTTGCATTTGCTCCTATCTCACATTTCCCCCCTTCCAGCTCCTAACCTCAGTTATGTTCCCTGTCCTTCTTATTCAATACTTTCCATACCATCAGTAACATTCTGCATCCTTAAGAGAGTAAGTTAGCATTTAGTTAATTTTGTGCTAATACTGGGGGCAAATGAAGAAGGCAGTATTGGCCATCTTAATCACAATAGTTGTTACCTATTGTGGTATAATAATGGCTGAATTTCTTGAAAGTACAAATATCCATTGTCGAAAAGGATGCAAAGAAATCTGTATATCTTCAGGCTAAATAACTTATATTGCTACTTCATTAACTCTTGTAAACAAAGTGGGTCAAGGCTTTGAATGACAAACTGTTACAGTACACTGAATAGGAAGTTTCACTGGTAATTCAGTAGCTGGCATTTTTTCTTTTGAATTACTAAATCAGTATTGCAGAATACATTTTAATGAAACTGGTGTCCCTTGGATAAATTTTGACTTGGAAAGTGATTTCCACTTAAATACTTGTCATTTATCAACACCATATTTACAATGAGGTCTCAACTGTCTCCTTAGTTCTCTATTAATATAATAACAATCAATCATGACCTCTGTTTTGACTGGTGACTGCAAGATCTTGGTGTTTTAAGGCAGCCTCTGTTCAGCCACATACCCTGAATTCTGCTGTCATTTCACTGTGTCTTCCTTGTTTCCTGTCCTTGTGTCCTATCTTCTTCTATTGTGTACAAATGGCAGATTATTGCTCCATCTAAAATGGAAAATCCTAATATACAATCATCATTAGCCACAGCAATCCACAAATATGGATAAGCACTGATGGACTGTTTTTCTTTATTTGCCTGACTGCTTGTTGCATGAGGGCTGGGAATGTACACTAATGGGATAGTGGGAAATGGTATCTCTTCTGATTTTAAAATAACTCATGCAAGTCTTATTACTTCATTAAAGTATCTGTATCTTCTAAAAAGTGGAAGCATCATAGTTAAAATCTGCCAGTGAATGTAAAAGTCAGACTGGAATAGTGGTAAGGAAATTATAGCTAGTTGAACAAAAGACAGTGAGTATTCTCAATTCCAAAATAGCCTTGTGGCAACTCAACTCAAGAGAGGAGCCAATCATTTAAATCTTTTATCCTGCAAAACACAATCACCAGCAGTTCACTGCGGGTCACTGCAAGTGCACTCAGAATAGAGATCTTCGCATATTTTGGTCAAAGTTTTATGAAATTCAGCGTAATGAACTATTTGAACAAAGGAAGTTTAAAAACTGGGATAATAGTTCCACAGGAGATTCAAGCACTTCCAATCTTTTCCAATATAAATTTGATTATTTTTAAAATTTCTTCCATAATAAAATTCCAATGTAATTTGTTTGGGAATCAACTAAACACAGCATTTTAATAATGTCAGATTGCTTTTATACCCGGGTTAAGGAAATCCTGTTACAATGAAGTGAAATCATTTTCATGATGGCTTTATATTATATTAAAAATATGAAATTCATATATATATATATATATATATATATATATATGAGCTTAGACATGGCAGAACTTGATTCAGCATTACCAAAATGAAAAGCCAAAATGATCATTTTTCCCCATAAAATTATTCTTACAAAATGTTTCCATATTGGTGAATCTGCAGTATTTACAGAAAGCTTAAAATAATAAGACTGAACTACCATTATAATGATCTGACTATTTTTTGTGAAATCTGTGCCACTTTACAGTCTTAAATATTCCCTTTTATTGAATTTTTGAAATGTAATTATAAGAAAATCATCCGATGAGGAAGCTAATGCCACAGGTTAATATTCTGTTGCAGTGCTATTTAGGCAAATTTAGTTGTTATCTACACCTCCCTAATCCACAGTTAGTTGTCTCTGCCACGGATTAAATTAAAAAACAAATCCACCAGAAACTGGCTTCTAAACTCCTTCCCTTTCTTCCATTCGAAACCTTCCCATGCAGTTTCTTCTTAGACTGCCTGATCCACAGCCAATACTTGTTGAAAAGTACAATTTCCTGATGAAAAAGGATCGCACATTCTGCCTGATCACCTGGCCTGAAGTGAAACTTACTTGCAGCCCAAAGACTTGTGTTTATTTGCTGTTATTTCATATATGCTTCTAAATGTATCGCAAACAAGCCTTGGAAATATGTCCATAATGTGTATATATGTCTTGCTGCTGAAAATAGTTACACAAAAGAAGGAGTAAACAAGACTAGAACAGGGAGGTGCACTGGAAGCACTATCTGACCCACTACCTGTGGACTCATGTTTTTGTATGTATTAAATTTAAATATACACCAATGACAAAAACTGTTCTTCTCACAATTTTAGGAAACATTCTATTTGAAAATAATGACAAATTCTCCCATTAGTTGTTTTGTGCATCCAATAAATTGTTCACAACCTTACCTAATAAGTGTGCTTTGCAATCCTTTGGCTTCATACAAAAAATGTTTGCAGATCAGTCAAATATGTAATGGTTTCTATTTTTAAACATCTAAGCTTTCTAGATCGGTTACAAAGATTCCTCATCTTCAGACTTTATTAATTTAGAGACTAGCACTCTGTGACAGTGCATTGTAATGAAAACAGTGTACAGCAGTCTACTTCAGTTAGTCAGAGCTGTTGAGTTTTATTTCTTTTTTTCCCTTATGTTACTGAGCATCCTGAAATGTGATGGTGTTTCTAGCACATTGTTTATGTGCCCCTCTTTATTTTTATCTCTGTTAATGAAAAACAATCAAGGATATGGCATGTGAATCGGCCGCTGATGTAAAAACCCAAACCACACCTTCTCCAAAAGCAAGAAAGTTTGATTTAGCAACTGAAAAATCTGTAAATAGTCTGTCATATAGCTCAATGTTTTTACTATTAATAGTCCTAAAATGTTTTCAACCACTTTAGCAGTTACCGTTTCCAGATCATAATTATGATTGATATCTTTTAAGCAAAGACTAATAGGATGCCTGTAGTTGCTATGAAAATGCATGCAAACTAGGTCAATGCTGCAATATGCTAGAAGCTAAGTCTTCATTTTGTAAATGTTTTAGATTTCAGAGGATTCTATCTGGGTTTTTGCTAAAATCTACCTTAATACTCAGCTGAAACATTTATATGAAATTTAGTTCAATCAGGTAGATATTTTGTTTGAAAGCTTGGGTGACCTTTGGGGAAGTTAACGGTCTGTGAGCTGCAAACTTACGTGAGCTCATCCTCAAGCACCACAATATTGACACAGAACTATAACAATATTGTAAAGTAGCTGGTAACCACGTTACTATAATTCAATGAGGGCAAAATAGTGACCTAATGTGAGGCTTTGATCCTGAACTGAAAAAGTACTGTAAGACCCAGAAGGCAAAGCGGATCTCACAGAAAGTGTTTTCCAGCAGTAACTCTTGACACTTTGAAAAAGCTTTTCCAAGTGTCTGGACTTCTCACTATGCTTATCTTTACAAGTATACTCTCTTAATTTGATTTTGATGATTTAAGTCATTTACTGACAAAAAATCCTGGGAATCCTCTGGTAAAAAGAAATAAATAGGTAGAGGTTGAAGCACAGGGAATTTGTATTTTAAAAAGTTTCGTTGTCTTCAGTGATAAAAATTATTGTCTCTGTATGAGGGAGAGATGAAACCAGTGACAATGCTTTTCAAGACAGAATGTGACAGTCAGACTACAAAGTGGAAAGTTAGTTCCCTAAATAAATCATTTAGCAAGCATCTCACGTATCACCTTGATCTAGGTTATCACATCTACAGGACATATAGTCCAAAATTTGTCTCTATGGGTTGTTTTGCCATGAGACAGATCTTGTTCACTCACTTCATATAAATTATCTGAGGTGCACGTGAGCTTGTGAATGCAATCTCCAGTTAAGAAAGATTAAGTGCTTTCTGATTTATATGGTATGATATCAGAAATTCAGTTTGGAGTAATTACAAAAATGGTATTTTTTTTAATATTTTATAGACATTGCCTGGAAGTAAAGTGCATGCAGTGAATAACATTACGTTCATTGTTTATACCTCTCTGAAAGCACAAATTACCAGAAATAGAAATACCTTTCATACATTAAGCAGAGGCATTTTGAAAAAGGACTATAATAAAAGGTTTGCAAGTTTAAGTGTTGAATTATAATGGTTGCAAAGACAATGTTTCTACTTCAACTCTTTAAATTACTGCATGAAATGAGAATGCATTTAAGCACTTAAGGTTTGATTTATAAAAATGCTATTTACTTTTAGGCAGGTTCTTTGCATAGTTTACTTGGTAAAAGTAGAACACTGATTTCATATAAGTTATAATATTTTTCTTTTCTTTTTTCTTGGAAACTGTTGTGGATGGTGCCTTAGCACTCTCATCTGAAGAGTGCACGTTAAGACAAAAAAGGGTTGAAGGTGTGAAAGAACTGTGTTATTCTCTAAATCATCATAAGCAGATTGCACTGCAGTTTATTTTATTTAAAGAAAAATGATGGAAACTTTTTACAAGTGAAGTGCAGATGTTAGAGCTGCCTGGAAGATGTTCCAAAAAAATTCTAGTCTCAGGATCCTCTTTGAAACAGTATGTTTGGTCTGATCTGGCACTTCCAGGATATTCACTGAACTGCTTGCTAAATGTTTTTTTCTATCTGTCCTCTCTGTATAGCCTGTTAGACAAAATAGTGCTAAAATACCACCTGGGACAGCTCCTTAGCTGCCATCTAGATTATCGGCAATTGTTACCCATCAGAACTTTGGATAAGATATTTAAGCACTATTGCATTTATAACTGTGGTATAAGCAGAAATCTGATTATGACTTATGTAAGTGTTCCCAAATGCTAGCATACAGTTGACTGGGGGGAAAGAGGGAAGATTATGCTACTTCTTCTGTAATAATGAAGAGGCCAAGCACATAAGACTGAAAGCCAATTGTCTGAGATGCTGCATACAGATGATGAAAACATGATTAATAACTGAAAGAATTTACAGCACAAATATAACTCAAGGCATAACAGGACAATAAAAATCTCAGGAAAATAGCATGCAACAGTTAGAATTAGTGCTTTAAGGAGTAGGTATTCTGGATCCGTAGGCATTATGGAACATTTTGAAGAAACCTCAACAGAAACGTATTTTAAGCCAAAATGTGAAGCTGAGCAATGTAATGAATGATGGAATTATGAGTGGTGTTTTTTTAATGCATAAAGACTGTATGGGAGAACATACAAATAATCATAAAAAGTTACAAAAATCGTAAAAATGATGAAAGTGCAAGCAGTAACGATTGGCAGAGTTGGCAGAAGCTTCTAAATAGAAAGGCACATTCATGGAGTTACATACACGGTAAGAGCATGTACAAAGTGTCCAACATTCAAAGTGTCCCTATGCTGTAGTCATTGTAGTGTGGCAGCAAATAGCTCTGTGGAAAGTACTGACTCTTATTTATCACTCATCTTGAGCACAGTTTTCAATCTGTGTGAACTCTAAACTGTTCAAACTAGAGTGATACTGATATCAGTTTTCTGCTTTGTAGCCATAGCAAATAGAAGTAAGAAATATGATTTCTTCCTTGCTTAGTCTGGCATCTTATAAAACCTGTTATCTTCCTTATTATCATAAGATAATCTACTCACTGCTAAATAAAAATTGGTTCTTTTTACATCGGGAGTGGATAATAATCTAACGGTTTTGAAATTTTTCTCAAGGAGACCTCTAAGTGATCGAGTTTTCTTTGCAAAGCTAAGGCACATTTAAAAGAGTATTGTGCTGATATTAGTGCTGTCCCAACATTTAATTCACATGACTTTGGCTCACATTATTACCTAACCTCTCTTTCTCAAGAGATAAAAGCTTAAATCTCCTTTTTTATGTAAAGATGCAATCTTCATACTTATTTCTGACATCGGAGAAGGAGTGGAGAAAAGAATAAGAATACAGAAAAAAGTTACACTATTTCTTCACCGCATTATGATTCTTTCTCGCCTCTTCTATCTGTTTCCATTCATATTCAGAAGCAGCAGAAAATATTAAAAGAGGCTTGTAGCAAAAATGTTTCTAACAATGACAATTAACAATAAAAGCTCTTTTTATTTACTCTTCTACTATTCATGTTTTTAAGCAATGTCAGTTCATACTGCATTTTCCCAAAGTATTAAATAAACAGCATTGAGAAAATTAAAGTTATGCTAGTAAATCTCTCAATATATTTTTCAACAATTTTCCTTTCATCCTCAACTGCTATGCATTGTTGTCAGAACCATCATGAGAAATGCTCCCTTAGTCATACAAAATATGAATCCTCATTCCATTTGCATGAATTTGCACAACTTAACGTTTCCTAGGTTTATACCATTGGTTTATAAATTCAGGGAGTAGGGTGGGGTTTTGTTTTTTTTGTTTGTTTGTTTGTTTGTTTGTTTTGTTTTGCCTGATCTTGTGCTCCATATCATAATTCTTCCTTAAAAGGCTGGCAACAAATAGTTCACCTCTGTATAATAACCATAGCACATGTATCATTTTGACTCTTTCTGTCTAACTCCTCAGAGTCTGAACTCACATTTTTCAGACTACTCATAACAGACTTCTGTGCAATGACATAGCACCACTTTTTCAGCTCTGCTGTAATTCATTAGATAGCCTAAAATTAACAGTCTACTATTTTTTTTTATATCACCTTAAATGCACATAGTCCTGGATCTCAAAGTCAAAGCCCAGATTAGTGTGAATAGTCTCTCTGTTGATAATGAGCTCATTACAAGTCCTATATATACAGACATATACATATGCATATACACACACATATAGACATACACATATATAGTTAAAATACATTTACATGTTTTATATTTGTCTAGATGATAAATATGAATTTATATACATATATATATGTATGTATACATCTGCATATACATATAAATCTTGAAACTTCTGAGTCGATCACGGTTCACAGACTGGTGCACTTAATGTCATTCTGTATAGGACTACTTTATTTACCATCTCTTTATACTATTGACTCTTCCTTCACTGTCTACTGGACCATATTTGCTCAAGTTTTTTTTAGAGCAGCAAGTAATCCAGCTAATAGAGGTAGATGCAAAGGTCAAGAAGCACATGTATTGGGAGAAAGATCTTTCAACAGAAGGACATGTGCTGTAAGGAGGGTTCAGCCCACCGAATGCATAAACTCTTCTAACACTCACTGAATGCTGTTAGCCCCCAAATTTGTTTTTTGTGAACTCAAACCTTAAATGACTTATCCCCTTCAACAAATTCCCAAGGAAAACTCATACAAAATGTTTGTGATTGCATCTTGAGGTTATTCTGAATTTCCAAGTGCCTGGTCTCTCTTATACATGTTTGGCCACAAACGTCTTTGCTCTTGGATAATGAGTGCTCTGTCTATAGAGTCTAGGCTTAAGAATGGGTATAACAGAATTTATTAGAATGCCTCCTGCCAGATTTAGTTATATGAGTTAAAAAGCTGGTGTTCTTAGGAAGACTCTCATCAGAATACTATTAAAAATTTCCCAGGAAATAGTGGATACAAGGTCTTCTTTCTATTCCTGTGAGAGCAGTATCAAGAAAAATCCATGTATTCCTGCTACACAGCAAACTACTTATGCTGTGCTTGGCATCACAACTGTTCTTCTTAAGCCTGCTGGAAATTACCAACTAACTTGACTGACACATATTTTCTGTCCCCTTGCATGAAATCAACAAATATATCCAGAGACCAGAACACAGATCTCCCCATATAGTTTGAATCCTCCCAGAGAGCTTATTCATATTAAAAAAAAAAAAAAGTTAAAAAAAGAAAAAATGAAGATGATTATAAAAAAATATGTCAGTTTTCAGCAGCAGCTTATTTTCTTTACTTGGTCTAGTTGTAGGATTTGCCACCTGAGATTTAGCAGGGTCAGGATTTCTGACCTTCCCTGTCTAATACAATGAAAGACATCTTGTATTATTGGCACTTGTTGGCTTTAGGATGTGGTACAAGGTTTCCTGAGGTGATGTTCTTTGTTCCTCCTTAGTGGCTCACATTTCCCTATGGATCAGCCCATGATGAAAGTTTGCCTTTCCTTAGCCATGGCACTTCTCATCTAAGGGAAAGACTTTCTTGAGTTATTCTAGGTCGTCCTTTTGTAGACATCTTGATCAGAAATCTAGTTTGTTCTATACGTGCTGACAGCATAAAGATTCCTGATCTTCCTCTCTACCCTATCTTGTTTCATCCCAACTAGTTTCCAACAATTTCTATGCCCATTTCTGACCATTAGAAGTTCCATAAAAAAGATTCTTCTGGGGAGACTGTAGGCTGCTGATATCACTTCAAACATGAAAGATTGAAGTATATTACCATGTTACCATGACTTATGTTACCATGTGCTTATAGATCCCAGCTTGAACCAGGTGTGAATTATTTCTACTTTATTCTATAAACGCTCATTATTGCATATTTTGTAAAGAATGTGAGACTACACTTGCAGAAAGTTTAGGAATATAACATAAGCTAATAAAAAGAGGAGCAGAGGCTCAGCAGAACAAGACAGTATGAGAAACATAGGGTCTGCCAGCTGTACGGAACAGACCTACACCCAATCTTTTTTAAGTAGAAGAAATATTTTAATGATGAGCTGAAAATGACTGTGCAGACTGTGTTCAGCCCAAGAATCCACTTAAAGTTCTGGAACTGTAAGAATGTGATTCTTTTCAATGGTGTCTAGACATCTCTAAGCAGTAAATATCTCTACACACAAGCTCAAGTCAAAGTTGTCTTTCTAGCTAATGAAGAGAAATAGACATTTTAAAGTAGAGGGTGTTAGGTTTTGTTTGTTTGTTTGTTTGTTTGTTTGTTTGTTTGATTTCTGCTAGACATCTGTATTAAGATGAAGTGAATTGCTCCTTAAAGGTACCAAACAGAGAAAGAATGCATCCTGGCTGCATTCTTTAAATGCACCCTTTACTTAATCCATGCCATCTAGTAGTACTGCATTATATAATGAACTTATTCTAAGTCACTTGAGTCATTTGGCTCATTCTCTTCAAGGAAAGATGGGATAGTTCTGATTTAGGCTCTTCCGGATTCCAGAACCAGCCACAAATGACAACATTATGTTTGATCTTTTGCAAAGCTTATTTTTTCAGATAATAAATTGTTTCTTTAACAGGTAACCGTTGGTTTAAGATTAACATGATTAGTCTGAGTGAATTATTTGTGAGAAGTTTGTAATCAGGAATGCTACCATGACACTTTCCTGTAATTGATAAATATGAGATATAGCATTAGCAACTGCCATTTACTTTCAAAATATTTAAGCAAACACCAGTCAATGGATTGGGAAATGCTTTTGGCAATATGGTGTATTCTATAATTCATACCAGAAGTGAGTAGATTAATATACTCTGATGTGTTAAGTGCTGACTGTTCCTCTTTCTGTACCTCTTCACTTTTGCTCCTGGAGTATCTCTTTGCCTTGAGTGCAAAACTCCATCTAGGAGAAGCCCATAGTAACACCAGAGATGCCTTTCACCCTGACCTGAGCGTTAGCCTGGGACAGTGTCAGCAGGGCAGGGACAGAGCTCTGCACCGCTCTTGTCTAACAGGGTACTAAGGACTCCCTCTTACCAGAGGGCTGTGCTGCCATTCAGAGGGACCTTGACAGGCTGGAGAGATGGGTGGAGAGGAACTTCCTGAAGTTCCACAAAGGCAAGTGCAGAGGCCTGCACCTTGGCAGGAATAAGCCCAATGCAGCAAGCAGGACAGGAAAGCGGCTCTGTGGAGAAGGACCTGGGAGTCCTCATGGACAACAGGCTGACCATGAGACAGCAATGTGCCCTAGTGGCCAAGAAGACCAATGGTATCCTGGGGTGCATCAGGAAAAGCATTGCCAGCAGGTCAAGGGAGATGATCCTCCCCCTCTACTCAGCCCTGGTGAAACCACATATGGAGCACTGTGTCCAGTTCTGGGCTCCCCAGTTCAAGAGAGACATGGAGTCACTGGAGTGAGTGCAGCATAGGGTTACAAAGATGATTAGGGGCCTGGAGCATCTCTCCTATGAGGAAAGGCTAAGAGAGCTGAGCCTGTTTAGCCTGGAGCAGAGAAGACTGAGGGGGGATCTTATCAATGTGTATAAGTATCTGAAGGGAGGGTGTAAAGAGGATGGGGCCAGACTCCTTTCAGTGGTGCCCAGCAACAGGACAAGAGTCAATGGGCACAAACTGAAACACAAGAACAACTATCTGAACATGAGGAAAAACTTCCTTACTGTGAGGGTGACTGAGCCCTAGAGAGGTTGTGGAGTCTCCTTCCTTGGAGATATTCAAAAGCCCTCTGCACACAATCCTTGGAAACGTGCTCTGGGTGACTGTGATTGAGCAGGGGGGTTGGACTAGATGATCTCCCGAGGTCCCTTCTAACCTCAACCCTTCTGTGATTCTGTGCCTCATCAGCTGTGACGAGCTGCTGATCGTATTGTTCTTCCTAATTGTTGCAGACTGGGAGAGCTAGTTATGGATGTTCATTGGTTCTTATTGGACTGGCTTGTTTGCTAAACTGAGTGCAAGCAAAACGTATTTTGTTAATACAGCCACATATAAAGCACATATATCTTAGACTAAATAACTTATATGGATAGAATCTACCCTGAAAAACAGTGATTCTGAAAAGGACTCTAGAGGTCTTGGTGGATAGTTAGTTGAACATGATCTTCCAGTGTGAGGCAGTAGCCAAAAACTTCAGTACAATCCTTATATAAATAAGCAAGGATTTCTCAGATAGGAGCAGGAGAGGTTGTCTGAGTTTTGTTTGTTTGTTTGTTTGTTTGTTTTCACCTTTCTTTTTGACATGATAAATGACACCTGGAATATATCCTTTTCTAGGGCCTGCAAGTTAAAAAGGACATTGATAAATGGGAGAGGACTCAGAGGATTAAGTATAAAACTGGAATGTGTGCTAAAAATGGAATTCATTTTGTTTAGCTCAAAAAAAAGAAGGTTACTGATGACTTGATACATAGAAAATAAAAATACAATCACAATCTGCAATCTAGCAGATGAAGTAATAGCAAAATCCAGCAGCTAAGGGTTTTGATTATGAATAATTTGAAATTTCACAAGGAGAAAAACAACCCTTGGAAGAACTTACCTACAAAAGTAGTGCAAATTTTAAATCACAGTGATGTTCTTTTTTTTCTTTTTTTTTTCTTTTTTTTTCTGGAAGAGATGCGTATTTTAAACAGAAGTTAATTTAGAGAATTCCAATAATCCATGTTACACAAGAGTTACAGTATACAATTGTAATGGTGATTTTTGGATTTATCATCTCTTAATGTGTCTAGAAATGTTTAAAAAAAATACCACTTCATTCTGTATTTTTGAGTTTTTTGCCTTTTCTGTTGAGAGCAACGTGGCAGTTATTCACTTGCTGAATATTAGTTGAAGACAGTAAAGGTAAAACTTTCACAAAACGGTCTTATTGGTATACCTTAGGGTAGGTAGTCTGATTAGCTGCTTGACTTTGACATATTATCTTTTTACTCATGGGATCTCTGAAATTTACTTTCACACATTTTCTCTTCTCCAGTCAACTTGGTATGAGATACCTGATTTATTCTCTGTGGCATTCATTGTACTAACCTTGCCATGTCTAACCATATAAAACAAATTTAGACATTTTATATGAAATAAATTCCCGTTAATGTCACCAAAACGATTAGTAATATGCTTTTTTCTTTTCCCTGTGTTTTAGTCCAAAATTTCTGGCATCTGGAGGGTGTTTGTTAACTCTTCTTTTCTGACAGAGAGGTTGTGGAATTTGCATCCTTGGAGAAATTCAAAACTGGATTGGACAAGGCAGCTTGATCTAAGTTGGTCCTGCAGAGGGCTGGAAATGCTCTCTAAAGGTCCTTTCCAAACTAAATTATTCTATGACAGTTTTATGGAGGAGAAAGGAAAAGTTTCTTGGCCAAAGTCAGACTTCAGTTCCAGTAGTCTGGATTCAGATTAATTTCTTATGAAAAGGTGGCTAGATATCTGTGACCAGAATTTGGCCCTCCACACTTACTATAAACAAAACAACTAAAAACCCCAAAAAAACCAGAAGAGCTGGATGCAGCATGAGATGTCATTTTTACTCTTTGATGAGGATGAAAAGAAAAGATGGAAACGGCCAATGATGGTCCCTCTAATAATTGTATGCATACATACAGTGGTAAAAGTCATGGAAAAATGTAGGTATAATTCTTCACCCTGAGGAAAACAGGAGATACAGATTGGTGGTATCTTATCTGTGTGAAGCAGAGTCTTCTGACTCTTCCCTGAGCTCTGCAGGAATGGAAGGTGTTGCTACATGCAGAGGGAAGCTGGAACCATACCTCTGTGCAAAGTAAAGCTCCTCTGTATTTCCAGCTTCAGAGGGTGTCAAAACCTGGAGCTACTCTGTCTCCCAGATGTGCATACAGTGCAGAGCAGCAGGTCCCGAGCAATCTTTCTCTGTAGAACCTGCAGGGCTTCAGTGATCAGGATGCATTCAACTCAGTTTTTTTAGGTATCTTAGTAAACAGATTTTTCACAAATAGTTGTGGTATACTACTGTTGATAATATACTCACCCATTTTTAGCACTATTTTGGGTGAGAGAGAGCATTTCAATACACAAACAAGCTATTTTATAATGTAACTTATGATCTGCTTTTCTGCGTACTCCTACCCCATGAAATACGCAGAATTGCTTTCCATCCAAGCTGTCCATACAAAACCGTTTAAGTTCCCTGTGCAAAACCTGTGTATGTTGTACATTTACATCCTGTACATCCTATACACTGGATCCTATAACAAGCAAGGTTTACCATAGATGGGTTTAAGAAGAAGAGTGACTTTAGAAGAGTGACGAACTCTGGACAGACTTCAGATTACGGTCATCAGCTGAGTCCCTTGAGAAAATTGTCTGACTGGCACTCAGATCTGAAATCCAGAAGGTGTTTTTTGGTGAATTATTATTAACTGATAATTTTTTCCCAATATAGATTTATATATATATGTAAATATATTATATTTTTTTTTATATATGCATCATTCACATGATGGTCTTCTTTACCCTCTTGCTGCTTGTCAATAGTACTGATCTGATTCTGATGCAAAAGTAGAGTAACAAAGTAATAAATAGGATAGCTTTCAGCTTACATTAGATATCAAAATGTTAAATTTATCCTTTGTGAGATTCTGTGAAGCCAATGGAATGATTAACTTGACCTCTTTCATCTACAGTTTCAAGAGGTTATTGTATCGTAGTTAATTATCTTTGTCACTAGTACTTTTCATTAGACACGTTTTTGTCTATTTTGTACCCTATGCATTACACAACACTAGGCTGTTGGAAATTTTTGATATCTCACTTTGACCTTCTGTGCCTCTGGGCTTTGCCTACTTAGATAACAGACACAAGGAAACTGATCTGCATGTAGGGTAGATTTGCATAACTTATAAAGACAAATAGTTAGTGTGTCTTCATGCCTGTAATAGAGACCGCAGTGACTAGCACTGATAATTTGTCTGATATAAATGAAAGTTAGCCCCAGACTGTGTTGAATGGCACACGTATCACCTGAGCTCCTTAAAATCGTCAGTTTTAAAGAGTGCCCATTTACTTAAGCTGCAGTGGGCTCATGCTTTTAGCGCAATAAGATTCTGACTTGCTCTGTCATGGTACCTAAATCTGAGCCTTTATATAAATATTGAGGCAAGGAAATACTTGGAATTCTGAAAATCATTTTATATTTAATTTAAATTTAAGTAGTTACAGAAGTAATAGGGTGAAGATGAAAAGATGCAAATTAAGGACTCAGACACGTAGCAGAAAGTAAGTAGTTCCTACTGATGAGATTCATTTATTCCATAAGGGTTTTCCCATAGAATGCAGGATACGATTGTCATTCGGAAACTATCGGAGACCTCCTGAGGTCCCTTCTAACCTGAATTATCCTGAATTATCACAGGTCTCTATGATCCTGAGATCTCTCTGACTTCCAGTTTGCATATGTCCCTTTATCTTTGACTGTTGTCTTGCAATAAGCTCCACATGCCTATATTATTGCACTAGAGTAAAATTTACTGCAGGGTAAGGCTGTGAAGTCCAGGATTTTCAGGTTACTGAGAAGACAAGCAAAGACATGTATTTCAATGTTTTGAAAGACAGGAATGAGAGAAAGCCTCTTGACAGCAAGCTGTATTAAACTCTACAAGAGAAAGAAAATTAAGGATAATTTTTTCCCTATTATTATTATAACTTAAATGTAGTAAATTCTTTAAACATACTCATTTAAGGATGACTTCAGTCATTAAGTCCTTCACTGTAGGAAGAACATAAAATAGAACATTAAAAACCTAGCTTTAGATGTTTAAACTTATTATTGAGGGTTTTTTACTATTAGTTTGGGAATTTCAGCAATTAGTATTTATTAAGGGGCAAAAAGGTCAAACTAAAGTATGAGGACAGTAAGGGATTTTTCCCCTGGTAATGTAAGCTTGTTGATATGATGGAGTATCTAAATGACAAGCTGTCTCTCTGGGTTCACAGAATTTGGCTGAATGTGCAGTTAATGGGTAGAAGACATAAAGTAACCTCAAGAAATATCAGATTTAGTTTTAAAATAGTGTTTTTACATGTGCCCTGGAAAAATGAATGACAGCTTTATAAGCTTACATGATGCAAGAGGAAAGCAACTGCTACAAACCTGGGCTTCCTTCTTGTGATTGTTTGGCATTTTAAAGGTCATATCTCAATGAATGTCCTAGCTTTATCAGCTAGAGTTCCTCGTAGGGGGACAAACTCTAAGAACAGCTCTGCCACTCCGTCTATGGATATGACATGAATACGCAGCTTACTAGTGGAAATAGAAAAGGACACCCAGTTCCACATATAGGGTCAAGAAATAGGCAATCAGATTCCTCCTGATGTTCTCCCTCTCAAACCTTGATGAGTGTCATCTAGGAAGAGCACATTTTCCCCTACTCAGCACCACGCCACCACTGTTATGTACCATCTCGATCATAAGATTCAGGTCTATCTCCTCCCACATGTGCCATCCTTCACTTATGAAAGAACAGATTAAGGCTAGAGACAAGCTTCAGGGCAAAGGATAAGACATAAGGTAAATTTATAAAGAGTATTTGCTTATTGCATTTGTTCTTTAGCAAGTGGCTTCTATAAGGATTTGCAAATTAATTGCAAATATCCCACTTTTAATACTTTCTCTTGTCATTCAAATGGTAAGAATAGGCATATTTTGTGTAAAATTCACATTGTTACAGAAGTTGGCAAAGCATTGGCAAATTCCTTTACCATAAAACAGCTTGTGCAGAAAATGGAAATGTTTTTATCTACTTCTATTTCAGTCATAATATTTCCTGTGATGCAAAACTTAAAGTCTCATGCTATACATATGCCTTTTTAGATATCTGTTAAAAACCAATTGTTATAGTACAAAGTTACAATATCTTTTATGAGATTTTTCATGTGGATTTTTTCAGTTAATCTTCCTGTAACAGCCATTTGATTGACGTAAGACATCTCTTCACTTCTAACACCACAGAATTATTTTAGGGACTTTTATTCAAGTCCCTTTTCTTACTTATGAGAGAAGAGAGTATTGTCACCAAATTCCTTTGGCTTTATATTCTTTGTCTATTCGTTTGTGGCCTGTGTGTGACAGTTGCATTTCAAGATGAGAGCTCAGATACATATGTTCTCATGAGCAGAACAAACCTTACTTGCACAAAACAAGGGAAAGATGATATTTAAAATACCTTGACATGCATGCACCTGACTAGTATTCTCTGCAGTTAAACTGCATTTCAAATTTGCATTTGCTTGTATAACGTTACATTGTGAGTTGCTCCTACAAAGGATGCCCTACTCTTACCTCTAGAGGGAGGAAAAATATCCTGCCTCATTACTCCAATTTTTGCTGTTATTAGCTGTACCTGAAACTTTTACTCTCAGGTTTGAAGACCTACTAAGCTTGAAATTCCTTGCTCAGTTGAGCAATTACAGTCCGTACTTGGGCTAGAATTCATCTGTATAAAATTTATATTTTTATGACTCTTGCACAAGCTTGCTGGAATCAGCAGCTGAAAAGATTCATATTGTATAACCTGCATGAACTCAAGAACTTAGAGTCAGGATCAGTCTGAATGCCAGCTTCTGTAGCGCTCTTTCTCTCTGTGCTTTCTGAATGAGAAACCATCATTTCATAGGAAAGATGTGTGCAGATCACTGAAGCACTGAAAGTGTACTAGAGCTCTTCTCAGAATGCTTGCAAAAGATGGATATTTTTTTTCATAGTTGGTATAAATGGCTAGTGTAGAATGCTTCAGAGTCGCAGTGTGAAAGAATCATGGAATATGTTCTCAAATATACATATACACACACATTGGTTTTTTTTTCTTTTTCTCATTTTCACATGAAGATAAAAATAAGCACGTAGTAAGACCTGTGAGCCTTCACGAAGATTTTTCATACATGAGATACATTTATGTAGGTGTTTCAGATGAGGCTTGCTGAGCAACAGAGACTTGCCTTTAATCAAAATCTCTTTAAGCACTTCTTGCAAAGATTATATAAAGTTGATGATTCTGGGCATTAAATTTCACATTATATAATAAAAGGGCAGGACAACAGCTATTTTACCAAACAACTTTTGAGCTAATCTGCTGGAGGGGAACAGGCTTAGCATCCTCTTCATAGCTGATGCAGTGGATATGCCTTCTCTGCTGTTGCAGGCACTGTGCCATGAGTGTCTGTGCCATCTCTGCTGAAAAGCAATATCTATAAGATCTAAGAAGACTGACCAATCATGGACTTTGCCTGCAAAATGCTCCAGGAAAGGTTTGCAAGTCCCGAGGAGAATTTCATTACAGTAATATAAGAAGACACAATTACACTTAAGAAAAACTGTAGAGAAAGTAAATCTAGAATTTCATTTATTTTTTCCCAGTGATACAGATGACCATGAACACAATCATCAAATTAACTAGGAAATAATGGATCTAAATCAAGTCTGGGATAAAAAAAGCAATGTTGAACTTTATAAGCAAAAAACCTTTTTTTTTTTTTTTTTTTTTTGCATAAATGGATACAGTTTCATTTTCAATGAAGCTGTCTTGTTTAATCTACCTATTAGTTTAACTTCATATATGTTATATTAATATTCCATATTTTAAAAATAAGCTTTTTGACAAATTGATTTCTGCTCAGGTTGTACCAAGTGAAAGGTCACTGTATTACCGACCATGAAAGAGCACTGCAATCAGTCATTTTTCAAATGGTAATATCTTTTAGACTATTCTGACACCCTGAGATTTTAATTTTTATCTAGTTCCTTTGCATCTGGCCTCTTCCATCTGCAATTATAATGTTTTGTTTTGTTTTGTTTTTCTATAACAGTTGTTTCCAAACTTTGGAGCATGAATATGTGTCATCCCTCAGATTTTCTTATAGACCATAATGCATATTTAGCCTCAAATGTTTAATTTAAAGCACTATAAAGACAACAGGATTCTACTGAGAGCTACAGATTTTGTAATATATCTTCATGACCCACTCATGATCCCAAGACTGCTGCTCAGAAATCACTGGTTCACTTGCCAAATATATGAGTATTTGTTCAACTGTTTGGCTTTTCTTTATCTTTCTGAGTATATCATACTCCCATGTCCATATTATTTTAAAGGAGGACAAGTGCAGGCAGGGGAGCAGAAACGTTCCTTTCTAAGAAACAAGCACAAGTAATGTGTTCAAAGGTGTAGAGATTTAATTCTGTCTAACAAGACATGGGGAGCACAAAAAATAATACAATATAACCTCATACAATAAATAATAAGAGAGCTAAGTCAAGTGAAGTCATGAAACACAAATGAGATCCCTTCACATTCAATAGATTTCACATTATTTATTTATGATAGGTATTACATAAGCAGCTGCTATTTGTAGTTTGATTAGAGACACTAAAATATATGAGCTTATTTAAATTTTCTAGTGAAGGCCAGGACGTATCCAGAAAATTACTGGTAGATTTGCAGTTCAATAAAGCATGACTATGAAAAATTATTTTGAGGATTTAGGGCTTGCTTGTTTCTTCCTTCACTTGCATATAGGGAATTGTTGTTACAAGAAAATAATATTGATCTTCCCTGTAGTTTTAATTAGGAATATTTCTAGCCTTTGGACATGTATCCTGTCACATGTATCTATTAAGCTCCTTTTCAACTTTGACTTAATATTTAAGAGAACTAAGAAACATTGATATAACTTGGAAGTCCTTAAATAGTGCTGATATTTGAAAAGAAGAATTTAAAATGTGGAAACATGTTGCTTTGTTGAAGTTGAAGAGCAGCTCTACATGATAGCAATGGTCTTTTGTGTTGACAGTTATCACCAAGTCTAGTTAAAATCAATATTTACCAAAGGCACTGCTTTGCTGAAATTTTGTGTGCGTCCAGAGAAGGAAATAATTTATCCTTTATAAAGTCAATGCATTAAAGTAGATGCATAACAAAGGCACTTTCAGGACCATTCCTTCCTTGTTATTCCGAATGCCTTTTGCCTCCACTGAAATTACTAGCAATAAATATGAAATGCTAACTGCCTCTATCCATGCTGGATTCAGTTTATTAGTCGTTTGAAGATGGACATCTCATGCATCATTACAGTGGTGGTGTTTTTTCTGCCACCATCTTTTATCTAATCAGGCAAGATGCGGAAGGTCTGGGCTTCTAAGTGTCACTCAGGCTCAAGAGATTGATCTGAAGGATTTTCTGCAATATGTTCTTTAATCACTAGACTGTTAGAGAAAAGATGGAGTTCATCTTATTGTAAAAATCAATGCAAATTATTTTAATACAAGTAACTTTTACGTTTTCTCCATGAATTTAAATGGGACGTAGGTGGTGTATTATAGAACAATATAAAACACATCAGGTGTATAAATTGATGTGCATATCTAAACTCCAAGCTGTTTCAAATATAAAACTTTCAGCTTTGTACTTCGGAAATAGTATCTTACAGTACAGCTAATCCCCCTGTTTTCAATAAGAAAGTCTGTGAATGGCTGACTGGCAGCCACATGTTTGACATGAATGTGGCATGAATGACAGTTAAAGGCTTAATTTTGCCACGCATGTTTGACAAAGTGCTACTCTACATGAACAATTTGGTTTACTTATATCCTAACCTCCTATTTAGCCTTAAAAAAAAAAAAAAAAAAGAAAAAAAAAAAAAAAGTTAATTCACTGTTGTGCTGATAAGAATAAAAAATGGTTGTTCCACCTTTTACTAACACAGAGCCAACACAGTTAAGGGATTTTATGCATGGATTTTATGTCTTTTCTTGAATATATTTCATCAGATGAATCCATTGCCAACTGCTACTCAGTTATATCAGGGCATTGTACAGAAAATAATGACATTGAGAAAATAACCTGAAGGACAAGAAAGCAGTAAAGTGTCTCTAGAGGTAGTTTATTCACTCTCCTTTAATGACAGATATCAACACTATAGGCAGCTGCAACTGATCTAATTGTTTAGATTCTCTACTTAATCTATTGCACTCCTAGGATGCAATTCATTCATCCTCAAGTTGACATCTAAAATAGATCAAATGAATCAGGCCCTTGAAGTGTCTATTTATTTCTGCTGTCTGTAAAAGAAGATTAGGATGACTGGCTCAGATGTAGCCATCAGGCAACTGAAATCCACACTAACAATTAAATTTAACACACACAAATACTGTTTTTGTGATGTGTTAAAAGAAGAGGACTCATCTGGATTCCAAGATCCTGACAAAAATTAAATCCCTAAAAGTAGGGACAATATACAGTGTAGTCATTACATTCAAAATCATTGGTGTAAAAATCAATATAAAGAAAGAGTTTCTCAGCCTTAACTTACATAGTTATATCAGAGCAGAATCACGCATGGACCTCTTCATTGTCTAGTCACCATTTCTTAGTCACACTAGACAATATTTGACAGCATTTCAACAAATTAAGTAGGTAAAATGTGTAACATATAAAAAGGTAGTGGCAAGAAAATAGTCTCTGTCATATCACAAGAAGTTTTAATTGAAGTAAGGGCAAGGTGTCCTAGGAATACATTAAAAGACTTACGGCAGCACTGAATGAAAGTAGAACAGACCTAGAATTCGGTGAGACTGAATTCAGCTGATTTTATTTCACATTTGGCGTAAGCTTTGAAATTTTATCTTAGACTCCTGGAATGCCATGGTCAGAGAAAATCAGTTATTTTATTATTTCTGTCTCAATTAGAGAAGTTAGTGTTCACATCACTGGCTCCTCAGAACTTTTCAGGTTATTTTTTTGCTGAGGAAAACATAACATTTGGAAGTAGACTAAGTAAGTAGTATTCCACTTCTATTATAATCAATTTAAATTAGG
Organism: Dromaius novaehollandiae; assembly: GCF_036370855.1. Classification (NCBI taxonomy): domain Eukaryota; kingdom Metazoa; phylum Chordata; class Aves; order Casuariiformes; family Dromaiidae; genus Dromaius; species Dromaius novaehollandiae. The sequence goes on along the minus strand of NC_088098.1, from coordinate 205,018,865 downwards.
AATAATTTTTTATCCTGTTTGTAAAAACCACAGTTGGAAAAGGCTCTAAGCCTTGCCTGAGATTCTGGTGCACTAAAACAGTAAGAGCAATAGCAATTTATAACTAAATCACCTTTCCATAACAGGATAGAAGTAGTGATGCAGAAGACTTTCATTTTAATATGAGTTCATAAAACCATTTTTAGAGGTTCTGTGTGTTTTGCCTATTTGTATTATTTCTGTTCATTTTAGATTTGATTACACTCTGTTCACATTTGGTAGGTCATAGCTATTGACTTTATCTGAATCAGTAAGTGTAAATAATCTAGCATGATTTTTTTTCTCTTGGAATGAGATTAATTGCAATTTATTTTAACCTGTAATACATGCTTGTATTGTTAACTGGAAACATGTAATATTCAGTAGTTATTGACTTGGATAAAATGAATGTATGCTACTACTGCAGTTAGTTGTTCTTGTGAATAGTTTATAATTAAGCTGATAAAACCTCCCATTTCATCTTTTTAGTGTGTGAAACACATAAAATGGGTCACAATGAATTAAGCAAAATAGTTTATATTAAATTACATTGTTAGCGCAGATGCACTTCAGAAATACTTTTTGTTAGCAAGGTTCTTAGGCTGTGCCAGGTCTTTTGTGCATTAGTACCTTACAAGTAAGAATAATTTTTTTCAGCAGCTCTTAGGTTTCTGATCCGCTTGTTCTAAGCCATTTGGTGATCAGTTAGAAGTATTTCTACAGAAAGTGGTGTTTTCTTACTAAATACATCAACTGCACCTTTTTCTGATTTTCCTATCAATATTCTTTAACATCAGATTCATTCTTTACATCATTCTGTATTAAAATCCAAAGCTCTTCATTGTCTCACAATATGTTTTCTATCGTTGTGCATGCTGTTGAAACCAAACAGGAAGGCTGAGCTTGTGTTACACTTTGGAAAGCTGAGCTGGTGTATGAATATAACTTACTGCAGCATAGAAAGCTTTAGAGACTGAAGAGTCTCTAAAGAGAAGAAATCTTCTTCTAAAGAGAAGAAATAATAATTCTTCCAAGACTTATCTTCCTGATCCACAGAATCACAGAATAGTTGGAGTTGACAGGGACCTCTGGAGATTACTTGATCTCACACCCCCATTCAAACAGGGTCAGCTAGAGCAGGTTGCCCAGGACTACGTCCCATTGGGTTTTGGATATCTCCACAAATGGAAGACTCCACCACCTCTCTGGGCATCCCGTTCCAGTGTCCAACCACCTTCTCTTTAAAGAAGTGTTTTCTTGTGTTCAAGCGGAATTTTCTGTGTTTCCGTTTGTGCCTCTCAGCCTGTCGCTGAGCACCTCTGCGGTCTGGTCTGGCCCAGACCTCTTCACACCCTCCCATCAGGTATTTATACACTTTGATAAGATCCCCCTGACACTTGTCTTCTCCAGGCTGAACATCTCTCAGATCCTCCTCATATGAGAGGCGCTCCAGCCCCTTAACCACCGTTGTGGCCCTTCACTGGACTCACTCCAGTATTTCCATGCCTTTCTTGTACTGGGGAGAAGAGCACTGGTCACAGCACTCCAGATGTGGCCTCACCAGCGCTGAGTCGAGGGGAAGGATCAGCTCCCTTGCCCAGCTGGCAATGCTTTTCCTAGTGACAAATGCTGGACTTACAATAGGCAAATAGATGACACTGCAATACAGAATGAGGATATTGATATGAGGATATAAGGATAACAAATGATGAGCCAATACAGATAAGTTTACAGAGAAACAGAAAAATGAGAAATACTTTAAAAGTAAAGCAACAGCTTTTTATGTACCATGGAAGAAGTTCAAGACCATAATAAATACATTGTCTAGGAAACATACTGCTAAGAAAATATGGATTAGCAAAGGAATCATGGACATAGTACAAATAAGAATAGAATGAAAACAGAAGAAATGTAAGAATGAACTGTGCACAAGAATGCAACAAGATTATGGAGATAGTCATCATTTCCAAGGCTCTCTGAAATGGAGTAGCATTTAGCTGAGCACATACACAGAGAAAATCTGTATCATAAAAAAACCCACAAATTGTTACAAAAAATAAGGAACGCTTTCCTTTCTATAAATGAAACAGGGTAGTGCCCACCCACTGTTAATATATACTATACTGAAAATTGCAACTGAGTATGTGAGGATCATTACAGTGATTATCAGAAATCTAAAGGTAAAAGAAGACAAGAAGCCTTGATAACTAATATGTGGAAGCTAGACAGAGTCCTGGAAGGGGATAGATTAGGTTTAAAATAAGACTCCAGACTACAAAATATTCTTTTAAACCTTTGAATCAGTTGGACAGAAAGCTATTCTCCAGAGTTCAGTGTTCATTCCTGTTTCAGAGATTACTAACACCAACATTAGATTATTAAGTATGCCTCTTTCTGTTAAAAACAAAGGAAAGAATTCCTACTTCTTTTACAATTAATATGGTAAGGGTATTAAAATTTGGAATAGAAGTGTATCCTTGTTTTCTTGATCACATCCAAAATGGCAAACTAAATATGAGAGAAGAAAGTAGTGTTTTCCCATAAAATCTCCAACTAATTAAAAAAGGACCTTGGGGAAAAAGCGGTCTACCCTCATCCCTTTTCTGCGACAATGGGAATACATATAAACGACAATTGAGCACTGTAACATCAAGAAAGGTGAATGACAGAATTACAGGATATCTTCATAACTATTTTGAACAGATGAATAAAATATAATTAAACCAAGTTAAAAGATTTCAAATAGATTCCAAGAATCCAAAAGTTCACAAAAAATTTAATGAAATTTATATTAGCAATATAAAATATCATGATGACTTTTTTATTAGTGTGAACTAAAGCAGAACTTCAGAATACAGCCAGCATGCTAATTGATAGCAAAAACTACAGCATGAGAGCACATATTTACAAAATATGGATAATAATCTCCATGGGCAAGTGGTGGAGCTGGTGAATACTTTTTGTCTGTCCATGATGTCCGATAATATCCAGTAGAAAGTGAGGAAGAAATATAAAGAGATGGCCCAGGAGGAATATGGAGACACTGCTTGAGCATGCAAGGATGGGGTTAGGAGAGCTAAAGCCCATCTAGAGCAGAAACTGGCAAGGGATGTCAAGGGCAGCAAGAATGGCTTCTACAACAAATGCATCAGCCGCAAAAGGAAGGCTGGGGAAAATGTGAGCCCGGTATTAAGTGGGTCAGGGGCCCTGGTGACAAACAACACAGAAAAGTCAGAGGTGCTGAATGCCTTTCTTACCTCAGTCTTTACTGGTAAGACCGGCCTTCAGGAACTCCAAGGCCCTGAGACCAGAAGGGAAGTATGCAGCAACGAAGACTTGCCCTTGGTGTAGGCAGGTCAGGTTAGGCAACACTGAGCCAAAGGGGACATGCACAAGTCCATGGACCCTGACAAGCTGCACCCACTGGTGCTGAGGAGCTGGCCAATGTCAGTGCAAAGACACTCTCAATTATCTTTGAAAAATCATGGCCTGTGGTCATATTATGTCCAAACTGTCTTTTCCTACTTCAGCATGAAACCCAGCCAATATTTTCAACATATTGCCACTTTTCTTTTGCTGAAGTTGTTTTTCCTTTTCTTCTTACAGTATATCTATCACAGAAGATTGTGTGCTTTCCTTGCTGATAAAAGTGTATTATGCATTTGGTCTGTTCTACCAAATATGGACCAAATATTTGTAATGGCTAGATTTCTTTTTGATATTTTCCCCCCATGTGCTCTTTTATGTCTGACTCTGTCTGAATAGCCGTTGTAACTGTTTTATAATAGCTTACTACAGTGCCAGTTCCTAACAGGTTTGATTCTTCTGACAGAAGTTTTCCCATTAACAGAATAAATCTATCCAATGGTCCAAGCTTCTCTAGCCTGAAATTCATCTTCTTTATCTTCCCAAAGGCTGTTTTGTCCCAAACTACTCAAATACCTATCTCGCTGAGCCCAATGTTTTCTGTGACAAATCTTCATCTAGTTATAGACCTGAGATTATGGTCAATCACTGCTTTAAGGGTTATAAACATTGTTTATCATATTTAGCAGCAATTTAGGAGGAAGTACAGTTTTACAATAGAACTTATAAGCATATTCAAGCAAATTCAGTTGACTTTTATGAGAGGATCTGCCTTTCTGGATTTTTTTTAAACAAACAATTGCATGCCACTGTAGTTAGATATGGCTGCGGGCATAGATAACATAGTCTAACATTTGATTATCTGTCATATGCTATTTGGGCAGCTGCCCATACAAGAAGAGGAGCTGACTTGCTTTTCTGCCCTGCCGCATTAGTAATACTACCAAATTGCCCATAACTTCCAAACCAACAGCTTTCCCAGCTTTGATTGCACTTAGTTTCCATATCTGAAGTCTCTTTCACAACTAGAGGTGGGATATACTTTGTGGTAAGTTATTTTGCCCCAGGAAGGTGAACTCAAAAAAGAAATAATTATTAGATTGTTTAAAGAAGAAAGAAGAAATTGATCCATATTATGTGTTAGATGACTGACTTAGTTCAGGAAACATGGTTTCCATTGATCAACTGTAAATAATATATAATTGTGACAAATGATAAAGGAATTTAAAAGATAAGATGAAATATCAAGGGATTACAATCCGATGCACATTCTTAAAACAAAGATTGTAATCACTTCTTTCTGCAAACCTGCTGTTAACTAGTAGCCTGCATAGTATTACTCACCTATCTGTGTCTTAAATCAGTTTCTTATATAGATATATTAGGTGGGATATCATTTTGATAAGAAGTGAAATAGTCTCATCTTTAGAAAAAAGAATAATAAGAAAATAAAACATTTAAGATATTGCATGCTAAACCAGCTCTCTAACATTAACATGCAGGAGGATTAGAAAATTAGTGGCCTAAAAGAACAGCACTAGTACACAAAGAGAGAGATTCAGGAGCGGTAAATGCTCTTTAGAGAGCATTTGAGACAGCTCTTGCCAATCTTTTTGCACATCTCATAAAATTATGAAGACTTCTATGAAGCTTTAATTTTACTGACATGACAAATAAACAGTTTGTCATTAATTGGCTGTACACTTGATCATTAAATGAATGGTCAAACCGCCTTTAAAGGGCTCTTAATTGATTTTACTTTTTAATTCACAGATGGAAAAAGTAAAAGTACGTAGACAGTAAATCATAGTAACTTAGCTGACTGGTGACAATTTATTAATCTTCTATGACTCTTGTTCAATTACATGCTCATATGCTGTGCCTGTGATTTGCAGTGACTCAGATCACCTTGATATAAAGCAGAATATCATGCTCCAACACAAACTGTCATTTCAAAAAATGTTGCCTGGAATCATATGTAACAACCAGCTGCTAACTAGGAAATGTTCTGTATTTGTAAGAACTTCATTTCCAGTTGAGCTATTCAGCTAAGGCCAAGGTCTTCCAGATTTACTTCTTAGATGTGTCCAAGTACTTAGTTGTCTTGTCACAGTTGACTTCGCGGTCATACTGAGCACCACAACTCTTAGAGAAGAGCAAATAAATAAATTCTGGGAGATTATGAAGTATGGAGGCATTTATACACCTTAGTCTACACAAGCCAGCACTGTGAAATGACTGGCCTAGAGTGGAGTCAGAATTTGATACCAAATCACCACCAAATGGTGTCTGCAAGCCTCCAGCTATTACCTCAATCAAGACAGTCAGACCGTTCTCCTAGACTTAGTTTGGGATTGCAGTTCTCAGGTATTATCTTTGTTGTAAGTCCTAGTTCATGCACATAGAACTTGCAATTCTGAACCAAAACTTCCATTTAAGCAAAGTTTAATTTAACCAGAAAAAAAGAATTTTCAACTGAAACATTATCAAAGAGCTCTACACTGCTACCTTCAGCCTTAGTAGGGCTGACTTTTCTTGAATTTTCTGCAGTCTTTATCTGTAACACCTCTCAGACCATTAAATGCAAACATCCATACATTTAGAAAAAACTTTGTCTGAATTTGTAACTTTAGGCCCCCTTTGCTGTCAGTAAAGAGAAATAATCAATTCTTGTGTAAGATTAATCTGTTGTAAATTACAAACCTAGATGAGATCAGCTGAAACGTGTCATAGGAATACCCCTTTCACTTCATGTAGTATAAAAGAAGCAAGAGAACCTCAAATGTAGATGTGGAAGATGTAAAGATTTAAAGTTAGGTGAGATCAACACCACCCCTTCTGCACCTGGAAAAGCTTGCTTGCTTCACCATTTGTTAACTGTTTTATACCCTTTGTTCTAACAAATTCCAGCTTTTGCAAAACCATATTTGTACCTTAAGAGACACAGGATAAAGGATCTTTGAGGCTAAAGGTTTGCACTATTGTCCTGTACACATAAAAGTTAAGCCATTATGTTGCCTTAGGCAAGTACCATATTAACTAATTATTAAATATATATTAAAAATGTTTTGCTCTGTAATATGAGTTAGCTCAATATCACAAAGAAGACTTTAATGCCTTGCTCACAAAGAATGGTCAGATAAATGTTTTATCTCTGTTTTACTAGTACTGTTACAGATCAGCCTCGTATTGGCCACATTACCTGTGTAGTGATTTTCAACCTGTAGGGAGGATGTTAGTCCCTAAGGATTCTATATGACATCATACTATAAATAGCTATGTTATGATATATGGTTATTCATGCAAGATTCTAACTAACTGGCATAACTATCTTTAGTCACTAATTTAAAGAAGTAAAAGTAATATCTAGTTTAAGAAAATTACTACAAAAGATGGTATTGAATGGATATTACAAATGGTGTTTGCAGTATGTTCTTGAATGTTTGGAATGAATTTAATTGAAACAAGAGACTATGAGAGAAAATGAGAAAAAATAAAGAAGCCCTCTTAAATACAAAGGAAGAAGTAACAAAGTAGGATTACAAATATCATGTTGTAAAAGTATTTTGCATACAGAATTTATACAGATTAATGTACTGCTCAGTGCCAGGAAAGTATATTAAAATGGAAGCAAATAAAAATGTGTATTTGTGTTTCTCAAGAAGCGGATAACGTTATGCAAAATAATGTCGTTACAAAAAAATACATTACATATATTGCTCCAGTGCAGATCCACTTGCTGTGCATCTCTCTAAATAGTGGCAGTTATTGAGGTACCTAATGTTTGTTTTGGTGATTAAATGTAGGCAACCACATTTGAAAATTTTACTTTTGTTTTGTTAGTTAAGGGTTTGGGGTTTTTTTTCTTTTTTTTGAGTTTAGCTCTGATTCCTAGATGAAAGATCATGAATGGAATGCAAGTCTTAGCTTAAGTAAAATATTTCCACCTGGTTATATGTTCTTCATTGTTACTACACAGATTTGAAAGGCAGCTGAGGAATATGCTGAAATAGCTCTTGTAAGAACAGATGAAACCTGACAAAAAGAATGATTGTGGTTAATCATGACCATCAACATCTGTAACCACAAACATCCTAAATATTACACAGTAAATACAGCAAGTTGAATAATATAGCAAGTCTAGATTTTTCAACATACTTTTGTTACTTGTTTCTGTAAGTAAATATTTTCTTTTCTAATTCATGGGGATGTAGTACTTCAGGGTTTCTGAATGCAGAAGTCCTACTGAAGTTCAAGGAGATTTTGGTATCTACAAATCCCCCTTTCTCTTCAAAGCTCTGGGAGGAATTAAGCTTTATTGATGGTACTGATGTTATTTATTGATACTATTGAAATTAGGGGTAAAAATACTTCCCAATATTCACAAGACTCTCTTCCATGAACTGTTAGATGGTACAGGTACTGGATATTTTATTGAAAAGTAATATCCCTTCTAGTAAGTATGGAATACTAAATACATACAAATTCGATTATTTTCTTTGCTTTTTATAAAAAGATCAAATTTTCTAATTAATTATAATAATTACTAATTTCTAATTCATAATCTAATTTATGAATGCTTATTTAGTCTCAAAAAGGAAAAAAAAAGTTATACTATAACTCATGGCATAGAAGAATCAACAAATCTTTTTTAGTAAATTGTTCTGTCTATTTCTTATCTTCACCAGAACAATTAATTATTACTATAGTTAACTGTGTTATGGTAGTGTGTATTAGCCCTGTTTATGGACTCATGACTTCGCTGCGATAGGTTATGTAAAAAGATACACAGATGTTCTCTCTTTACGAGAGAAGAGAAAGCAGCTAGACATAGACAGCTGGCTAGAGAAGTACAAGTAAATGAGGTGATACTACTGACTGCAGTACACCATGTACTTTGGAGTTGTTATAATATACAAACATGACAGACATAAAAATCAATATTCCGTTAGTTAACTATTCCTTTGTATTTCCCAATGAAAATATAGTTAAGGGCTATTTATCAATGGTGTGTATATCTTATAGTTCATGCTGAAGGTATGGTAGAAAAAATACTCTTTTCTTCTTGCTTGAACATGCCACAAGGATTCAAATATTCTTTAATTGCTCCTTTGCTTCTGAGAAAAAAACAAAACAAACAAACAACAAAACCCTCCTCTGTGGTATCTGACAGAAATTCTGGAAGATATTAATCTAACATGGAAATTGAATATATTGTGTCTTTTTTTATCTTTTACATTTCAGACAAGAATCTTTAAGATTTCTCCTGTGCCTCATCTCTTGCTGGAGCTCCCTTAAAACATCTGTAAAACTACGTTCTTCTTCTCCAAAAAATCTTTCCTAAAAATTCTTTCCCTACAAAATCTTAAAAATCTTTCCTTAAAAATCTTTCCTCATTTGGTCTGCTGATGTGCTGATACACAGGGTAGCATACAGGTTTATGATGCTTCATTCTTTCTCTGTATTCCCTGTCTTTCTGTTACCTCTTATTTTGTATTTAAGTAACAAATTCTTTGAGCAAAGAAACGACCCTTTTCAGGTCATGTCAGACTGATCATCCATGAAGTATTCAAAAGCTTTCTGGTAACAAATAACAACAACAACAATGATAATAAGCATGATACATTCTAAAGTACTTGAATCTTGCCCTTATTTTGTCACCTAAAAGTCATATGATAATGTAATTTTTAAAAGCTGAAGATTTATGTTTCTCTATTAATTTTGGTGAGATGATTTTTCCATCATCACAGAAATCTCTTTGGCTATGCCTCCTTTCACACTCCTCCTAGTTAACATCGTCAATATTAACAATTATTCTTACTTAGGTCCAATGAGTGAACCTAACAATACAGCTCCACCTATTTAATCTAGTGTTCCTAAGAAACAGGCATATGTCAATACAAAATGGTACATTTATTGCTTTGGGCATCTTGAAATTCCATGAGTATTGTATTTAATTCATCCAGCTAAAAAGTAATTCATCCAGCTAAAAAGTTCCCTATATAACCATGTGTCATTTTTTTCTAATATCTACCTTTCATTGTTCTATAGCCTGTGTATATAGGCTATTAAAAACATTTATGTTTCCTGTTGTTTAGAGTGTACAGTCAAATCATGTCTTTGACTTAGGGTATAATGGAATTTTGAAAAACATGTGCTTAATAGAATTCCTTTCTCTGTAAATCTTCCCTTTTTAAAACAGCTACAGTTCCTGTTCAAGGTTCATTTCTTAGTCCTGTTTTTCAAACACGAGGAAAGGAAGGCTATCTGTTCTGTAGTGACAACAAAACGAATATGCTTGTCCTTGGCCTGACAGAAGAATTTTGCTTTGTGTAGAGCTATTTTTACCTCATTAGAAAGAGTATTGGCTGCTTTATATCTTTGGGTATCTTCAGCATATGTTGTTTATTTTGCTCAAAAGAAGACATTTTAAGCCATATCATACAACATCCCTTTTAACTCTTTGAAAAACTAGCACATAAAATAGTATAAAATCACACAATTGGTCTGGCAAAGACATTTTTCTGCATTACTTTGATCTCTACTGTAAAAGTGGATTGACTGGTTTAAGCTGCTGCTAATGAACTACAGAGCCTCCAACCATTACAATACTAGGTTCCCTAGTAGTAACTGCCCAAAGTCAATGCAAGATCTGTTTGTCCTTTGTTCTTTGACCTTCGTTTCTTAGTAACTATCAGCGGACAGTTGTCTGGGCCACAAAAACTTCTAACTTCTGTGTTTCCCCAATCAACTACAGAAAAATGATGAATGTAGAGAATAAATAATCCTTCCTATATATATCCAAAAGGCCAAGTAGAGTGAAGGTGAATTAGAAGTCTGGTAGGTAAGAGGTAAAAACTGTTCCAGCCTTTTGTATGAATTGTTAAACAGGGTATTTCTGCACTTGTGCTTGTCTTATCTTAGTGTGCCTGATCCTCTTTTTCCTATTCTCACCCCCTGTTGTATCCTAGACTACTGGAAAAATTCTCTGATATTGGTTCTTTTCCCCTTCTGTTTATTTGTTTTTGTATTTATTCATATTTCTGCAGAGGTCTTCTGTTGCTTTGACTGCCTTGAGGTTTTCCTCATTTATTTTCCATTTCTCCTTTCACCTACTGCAAAAGTGTTTTGTTATCTGTTGGGTCTTGATACCCTTGTTGGGGTGAACATCATACTCTTGTAGCACTCACGCATATGCAATTGGACAACCCACACTTCAGCTCCTTCAGAAGAATGGGGTTAGGCAGTGCAGGGAGAGCCGTGCCAGCCTGTCAACATGTTTTGGGTCAGAGATTTGGGACAGGTCGACATGACCTGTTTTGGGTCAGAGATTTGAATGCTTTTCCCAATCTTATAACTTCTGTCCAAGGTCAAGGAAGTATTGAGCTAATTGTAACTGAACGTAGGTAGGGCATACAGAAAGTGTTGTACCAAACCTGTTGGTTATAATGTCTTACGTCTTCACTAGCTCTGGAATTTCAGTACTGTTTCCCTCTCATAGGGGGGACCAACTTTGCATTACAGGTTGTTCTCTAGCGATGATGCAAAAAACTTAATCAAAAGATTACTTTTTCATATTTGATTTGCAATAAAGAAGATTGCGCTGATTCTCCCTCTCCCTCTATACTGAATACCCTTTGCATGCTTTGTGGATATATTTCTAACACTGTGTTCACGTTAGAAATGGTAACTGACTCTTCACCATACATTTTCAGAGTGGTAGAGGCAGTGGCTCATGTTAAAGAATATGGAAGTCATGAAGCTAAAACCTCAGGCACAGCTTTGAAAATATTCAAGAGGTGTTACCATCTTTGCCACTAACACTGAGATAAGCATAAATAAATCAGGTCTTTCAGGGCATGAAATGAACATCAGCAGAGCACAGAAAGCTGTTTTCTTATCCACTAGCCCTGTACATCATCATAATATGTAGATAGATTCACTCTGTGTGGGGCAGTCTGACACATGCAAAAAGAGAGTTACAGATTAATGCTGCAGGGAGAATACTGTACCAAAGACCAGCATTACCAGGTGAGCGGTTATGGTCTCTACCTCTAAAGCAAGTTATGGTCTCTACATCTGATGCTGTATTCTGTTCTTCCTTTATTTTTTAATCTATTTTTAGAGTTTTTAAAATAAAATAATGAGGGTTTTAATACTTTTAATATCTTTTTTTCAATATAGCTAGATATCAAATGGCAGAGATTCACAGGAAATGTTTTAAATATTCCCTTCATTAGATTCTTCCATATTGGACTTCCATATTGGATGTATTATTTTAACAAGGGGGAACTACACATGTGATCCCACACATCTTCTTCCTTTAGGCTTTACTTTTATTTGTTTTCCCTGCTTTTACTCCTGTTAATCCTTTTTTTCACTATATGCTAACAAGAAATCCAATGTGTTACTCAGAACTAACAGAGACCCAAAAACAGCCAGAATACAAAGCTCATTTCTACCTTCCTTCTTTAGTTTGAAATTAATTGGTTTGAATAAATACAAAATTGAGTCACACATAGTCCTTTTATTTTTAACAAAAAAAGATGACCTTTTTTATTATTTGGAGACATACACGTATGCATATTTGTTCATCGCAGTGCAAAGACAAAGCAGGAAATAAAAGTCCTTCAGGTTGCTATAGCTAATTGGAACACAGAATTTATTTGCCTGAGGAAAAAAATAGAAGAAGTTTGGAAACATGCTTCAGGAAAAATTGTATTATTTTAAACTTTCACTTCTGCCTACAGAGTTACAGTTTAGGTGTCACACATTTCATTTCTTTTGTGTTGACAGGCTTCCAAGTTGTGCATCATAGGAAATAAAAACTTATTAGCAAGGATAAAAATGTATAACCCTATGAGATATCAGGATTCTACATTCAAATTAAAATATTTTACCCTCCAGGAACAATACTTCAGTTATCAGTTTTTCAAGAGAAAATAAAAATATTTTCCAAAATGGCAGGTATTTTTTCAAATAACTTGACATTCCAAATTAAGATTTGAATTGAAATATTATTCTCAAGCTTATGCTCAAGCTTATGAAAAATTGCTGATAGAGTTTATGAAAACAAATCTCAAAGACTTTTCTTGATAATATGAAAGATTGCTTCCTTGGCCTTCTCTCTGTGTACATTTTAGAGAACCTGTCCTTACACTAGTAGATATTTAGACTATTGAACTAATAATATTTTGGTTTGTTCAACTATTTGATTCTCTGATCCAAATAGTTTTTGGGAAAAAAATGTTTTTTCCTTTTTATAATGCATATAGAAGACTTGAAGTATCGTTTTCAGGTAATCTTTGGTAAAATACTGATATCGACAGGAAGACTGCAACATAATTTTTATTTTCCAAATGCTGGGGAAGGAAGTGCTGCTTATGATAATGCCTATTCCAATGTGCAGAGGAATGACCTGCATTTCTCATGGAGCACAGCTACTCCGGATTCAGAACGTCTTCTCAAAGTGTGTTGAAGCCATGGCACATGAATTCAAGTTCTGTCCACGTTTCAAATTCATTGAGGTTTGTTCATGGATATGGTCTTGGCCTCTGAAAGCATTTTAGGAGTAAATCAAACTGCACATTTCAGGACATTCGTACAGAGAAGATTCATCACATTTTCTTGGGAAGGAAGGCAACAAAAACAATTTTAAGGAAATTCAGTGCTTATGTATCACTCTTCTTGTCTGCAAAATTGACCTTGATGAAAAAAAAAAAAACCTCTTAAGAACACAATCTTTTTACAGACACTCAGCAATAATCCATTAAAGCAGAATATAATATTCCTTTCTAAGCGTTCATTTCTTAATTAAGTACAGAAAGCTATTGTATGTCAATATATCAGCATTCATGTAGAAAATTTCAGGACTAAACTCAAACATACATAAAGTTATAGACTCGAAGTCTCATGCTAACGTAATCCAGGCATTACTTTGAAAACTTTTTGTTGCAAACTGTGATCTCATCCAAATAAAGTAATCATGCAGGGCTACAACAGCCCTCTACTTTCTAAATACCAAAAATAATAATTACGGTGTTGCAGAACGCAGTGTTAGGCAGCACTCAGTAGGTAGCATTTTTTAAATGAAATTTCACTGGATGGTTTTGCAACCCACTGTGGACTTATTTTAAGATGTGATGTAATATTTCTTTAATATCTCATCTACTTTTTTCCTATTTGAACACATCTTTGAAATGCAAGCAGTGACATAGCTTGGCCAAAGACAGTACACATCCAGATACATTTAAATTTTAGACTACCTAAGACATCTTGTAAAAATGTTAATAATCAGTTGGAAAGATCATAAGTCTCTTTCTACTTAAAAATATATATATTCTCTGTTATGAAATCCATGAAAAATCAACTCTTATATTGATTTTGAAAATTGCTGAACTTCAATTTTATGTAAAATTAAGCATGAAGCAAGATATGGAGCTCTGGCATCTGACAGAAAGTTGTCAGTAGAGCGTAGTTAAGAAAGTAACAGTTCTGTTCAACCTATTCAGATTCCTTGGTGCTATTGACCTCATACTGGCACCCTGGTCTCATAAATGAACAAGTACAGCTATAGATCTTAGGGTGTTCATGTAAGATGCTTCTACTTGCTCATCCTGTTCATATATTCAGGCTCTTCATATTTTGTCTGCTGAAGTTTCGGTGTCATTTTCAAAGATTCCTTTGGGTACCCTTATTTCCAGCAATCTTCCCTTGATTCACATGAGAGAGAAAAGTTCTAGTCTTTGGAACAACTGTGAGTGAGCAAAGGCTTTACATGGTGTTGCATTCACTGAGGAATGGGTGAAGTTTTCAGTCTGGTGTCAACACCGAGCTCTTGTGCCTGTTCTGCTGCAGATACCAAGGCTAGAGCATGGCTATCCACTTCAAATGCGAACCTAGGTCCAGTATTCCCTGCGGTAAACAGAGTATCAGATCTTCTGGTTGAGAGGCTTTAAGTTAACACAATGAACTGTTCACAGCAGCACCTTGTAGACTCATTCAAAAGTTTTTGTACATAAAGTGAAATATTCCTTATTCACCTGCTGAAGAAAACTTTTGGAGGCAAGAAATATTTACGCACGCCTGGATTATGTTTAGGACACTAGAGAAATCAGAAGGAAAGAGGGTATTTAAGAAAAGTAAAGCTGCTATGGACCACATTTGGTCTTAGAACCAATGCACCTGATGTTCGCTTGTACTCATTGCAATGTGTCACGCACTGTATTATCCAGATGACATATTAATAGCAGTCTTCAGTCAGCACGTTAGACAAGGTGTTCTTTACACTTTTTATTTTTTCACTGTGCATGAATGGCTTCTACTGGTGAAAGAAATCAACAAACAGGGTATGACAAAAAGAAATAAAAGCACCATTAAATGTCTTTTGTAAATGGTATATCGCCTGATGCTTGTCCTTTGACACCAAATCCTAGCGTACTGAAAAGAGTAATAAAGAGCTGATGCAACATGGAAATCTTTGCAATGGAAATAGACTGATTTTTAAAGGCCCTACTATCACAGATTAAGGTATGAAAAAAGGAACTGTCAGCTTTACAAGAAGAAAAATTATAAGTTGCAGTAGTAACATCATCAATCTTCTTTTTGCATCTAAAATGCTGTGTTCTTTCAACAGATTTGGGGAATTTTAGCGGTCGGACGAGAAGCGCTGTCTCCGTGCGGGAAGGTCAGGGAGTTGTGCTGATGTGCTCCCCTCCACTTCACTCGCCAGGTACAGTAGGCTGCAGCTTGTGCTGCTCCTGGTCTTTTACAGTATGCTCATTATTTTTGAGTGTGTACTTGATTGTGGAACTTTAAAGATGAAATACACAGCTCTACTGACAGTTTCTGCAGTATCAAAGGAGTAATTAAAGCTCATATACTATAAATGTCACTGAATAGCAGCAGAATTTCTGTTATAAGATTGCCTTATTCCCACTATTAAAGCTGAATGTAACAGGAATAGTCTCTATGCCACCAGTGTAATATACTGCCTTGAGGTCACAAAAGATTTCTTTCAGAGTTTAGAAACCTTCAAAATTTGTTCCAAATGTCAGTGTTGGGATACAGATGTAGAATACAAATTGGCTTTTGTTTTTAATAGTACAGTCATGATTTTGGCTGCTTCTGCTAGCTGTATAGCTTAGTTTCCAGTACAATAGCATCATTGCTAGAAGTCAGAGATATCATAAATCCTGTGAATGCCTGTGAATTTCCAAAAGAAAATGTAGACATTCCAGAGATGATACATATATACATTGTTTTGCTTTTCAAACTGGCAATCCTACAATTTCTGCAGCTAAATATGTCTTTATATTTGCATATAAGTAAATTTATCTTTATATATGCATAATATATAGTACTTGGAGACACCCTGGCAAATGGAATAACTTGTTTGTCAATAGATACAGTATAGCCAGTATTCTCCTCTTTGGGAAATGGGATCCGTTTTAAGATGATTTTTTGTTCCTTCCAATTTGAGCCCTGAACAAAAGTCACGTTGCAGAAGAGCAAGCTGTAGAAACAAGATCTTCTCTGTGTTTCTATTAGGAAAATGTGTCCTGTTTCTATTTATTCTAGAATTATTGTTATTACTGTGTTATTGTTACCAATATAATTAATATTTGTTATCTTCTGGCCACCTCTCTGCTTTCCTCTTTCCTGGGTACATTCTTTTATTATTATTGCCTTTATAATCTATTTCAGATTTTGACACTACAATATGTATGTAATGGAATTGAGTACACGATATTAGTGCTTGGTTATAATAAGTCAAAATTTTGGGAGGAAAAAGAGGTAGGCAGAAGTGAGAGATGGTTTCGACTTGAATACTATTTCCCCACATGGAGAGTTTAAGGATGATAGATGGGCATCATTATTGTTGTTGTCATATACCTCGTAATAGCTGTCATTCCACAAAATGCACCTAGTATGTCATCAAAGTCTTCATAAGTTTTCTCTAAAAAACTTGTATTCAGTCAGGTTCTAATGCCATGTTTTACTGTAGAACTGTTACTTACACATTGTGTTTGATTATGAAAAGCTATTACCTTTCATTTTCATGAGTGTGCCAGCAAAACCCCTGGTGGGGAACCTCCTGTGCCTACAATGAGAGCTTGCAGCTGGTTTAGGTTATACAGTTTGGAGCACTGGTGTAACTATGCCAGTGGGAAAACTCCCTTCTGAAAAATATTTGGAGCCTCTGTTGGCATGATTTTATCACTATAGCTGTACCAGCAAGCGTTCGGCAGGGTGGAGGAGTAGTCACTGAACGCTGAGAGATTTGCGCTGACAGTGCCGGAGCTGGCACAGCCTGGTGACTGGGACGGGAGCTCGCCCTCCCCTTCCTCTGTTGGCTGTGTAGTGCAGGGCTGCTGGTTAAGGTCTGCCTCTCCTGCTCACACCTCCTGGAGGGATGGCAAACAGGCAGGATCACCCACATTTTCCTTCCATCTCCCAGCTTGTGTAATGCTGAGGAGCTGCAAGTCCACACGTACTGCAATGGGGGTCTAAATGGCATTAGTCCAGTGGCTGGAGATGACTCGGAAAGTGGAGAGCTACTTCCGTGGGCCTTACAAAAAATTCCACACCTGGCGATGCTTCAACAATCTTCAGTGAAGTTCTGGTAATAAGGTACAAGACGTTAATGAAAGATGGCTGGGAGATCAGAGTCAGCCTGTGAAACAGAATTGTGGACAAAGGCAGAGCATCAAGGGGGAAGGGTGTGAGTTCAATACTAATTAATTCAAATTAATGTGAAAATGGTGAATATGAAACTTCCTTTTCTTCTCCAGTCCTATTGCTACAAAGTCTTTTTGCAGAGCAGGGAAACTTCAAGGATTTGTGTGCAGTAACATCTAAAATACAAAATAGTCTTTTTTGAGAGAATCCTGTTTCTGGAGAGTCCATTTTAGTTTCTGAGTCTGATTTTCAAAGATGGTATTGTTTTCTGTAGTAGCCTAAACAAATTTCAATCCTTAAAATCATCTGTGAGAAAAATCTTCAGGTGAATACTAAGCTGTTGTAGAAGGTATATCTATGTTAAATATTGTTTAAAGTTCATGTGGAGTGCATATACGTCTGACATCAACACGACCATGAGTTATGAGGATGTTTTCTGACAGAGAAAACATTCTGTCATTTTGTAAATGAACACCACAAACTCCGCTATATTGATTTATCTACATTGATCAGCACCTTTAGAAATAATCTTCATTTACTATCCCAGGGGAGAGATCCATGATACAGTATCAAATCTAATCATTCTCCACAACCTCATAAGCAATTTTTCCTTCCACAGAATCCCATGCCTCAATCTCTAAAGTTAATAACTACTTATAAGCTTGCCTGAGGATTGAAACCTTTTAAAAAATGACAATATCATTGAGGGAAAAGAAAGATGACTCAGTGAAAGAACATTATATTAAAAGAGACATGGGTTTATTAACATGTTTTGAAATGGTAGATAAAGTAAATACTTTTGATTGAGTAATACCTACAGTTCATTCTTACAGAACACAATTCTTCTAGAAAAAAATGAATGTCTTTGCAAAGCACCAGTGACTGAAAAAATACCTCACTAGTTTCTTTTGGGAAAGCAGGTTTCATATATATATATACATATATACATATATATATACACACACACACACACACTTGATTTCTGTTTATTATTGCTTTGATATATTATCAAGAGATAATGCAATAAATAAACAAACAAACAATCACAATCTTGGCATATATATAGATAATTCATGTAGGTTTTCCGTAGATTGTTGTCCAAATATTTCACAGAGGAAATGAGCAAAAAATGCACCTGAAATACTTTCAGAAGACCTGCAGTGCAGTTCAGATGAGAGAATTATATCTTGGTTTTAATAAATGAGTTTCTTAAGTTATTGTCATCCTTGCTGAGAAACAGCCAAACAGCAAAATGAGGCAGCTTTTTTCAGGAGAGATACTCCCTCCACTTTCTGAATGGTGAAGGAAAATGCCTAGATGTTGATTTTGTGCAGGAACTTTTCTCCTTGAGACAAACAGGCACCAGGAGATTCTCAGCCCTACTTTCCCTGGATCATCATTCCAAAAAAATGCTTCCTCTCATTTCTTTGGGAGTCCTATATAATTTTAATTTGTCTACTCCAGAAGCTCTCCCGTTAATTCTTTTTTCTTTGCAAACCTTTCAGTTGTCCCTTGTGAAATATTTTCATAATGGATAACTTGGTCATCCATAAACAACACATTTGATCCTTTTTTTTTTTTCTTCCATTGGCTATTTCTCCTGTTTACTATAGAGTTAACTCTTAGGTACTCTTTCTAAATGAGAGGATCATTAATTACCAGCTGCTTAAATAACAAGCTTTGTTTGATGACTCCATTTAGAAAGGTCTTCCCTGTTTTTTTTTCCCCCATAAACAGTATTATTGTTATTCATTGTGGCATTCTAAAGGATGTAAATACAGGGTTTTATTCAGTCATTTAATCATCTTAATTACAAGGCTTACCATAGTGAGATTAAAAATGAATGGAAGATTTCACCCAGATTTACATGTTTCCTTCAGAATTAATACTTTCAGCTGAGCTTTTTAAGGCTTTTATTCAAAGCTTTCAGTATCTGCTTAATAGAGAATGAAGATTCTTATTGTTGGAATCCGAACAGTGTTTATATACTACATTCTGCAAGCATGGAAAGCAGACACATGCTCCTTCCTGCCTCAAAGGGACGCAACCACCTGGAAGAAAGCACTGCTTCATAATCTTTCAACATAACATCTCTACAGATGTTAAATTGTAACTCTTTTATCTCTTTCTGAAGGACAAATCTGATTTTACTCAGTTTGGAAACTGCATTATAGGCTGCATCTTTATGCCTCTCGTTTAGTGTTATAAAACTGTAGCTTTCAGGAGAAATGCGTCACAGGAGACAATTAATGCCAGTGCTATTGTGATCGCAGTACTTCCCATGCATCTTCTGGATGTCTGCATAGTGTTTTGCTAAAATGGTGAGCTGCTAAAACAGAACTCTTTTTAAAATATCAAGGTCCAAGAAGCTTTGCTGAGTTCCCTTATTTCCTACATAGCTGTCCTTGTACTCATAATATCTGTAAAAAGTCAGTCAAATAGTTTTTTTAAAAAACTGCTTTTTTATGTTGTTTCTTTTTTTTATGTTTAAGCTTATTCACTTCCTATCTGTGCATACTTTGGAAGTACACAGAAAAACATTTGGGAAGTATATACAAACCCATCACTACTCACTGCTCAGACTCTGCAAAAGGAATTGGAAAGTTGTTTGCACCAAAGCTGCAACTTTGGGCTTTAGCTTGACTACAAGCAATTCAAATCCAGCCAAAGGGCAGTAGTAGTTCAGATTTTCTGGCTCAAGACTATCACTAATGCCTAAGGAAGATTATCGTAAATACTAGATGGTAATCCCAGATATTAATATGAGTATATATCTGAGAATACGTCAGCTTTTCATAATCTACTTAGTCTCACAACATCCCTTCTATACAGAAAAGTGTCATTTTATAGGTGAGCTGATGCACAGAGAGACTACTATCCCACAGTTAAAGTAAAATCAAAACAACCTTAGCTTGTTTTGAAATGGATAACTCTGTCATACCTTGTTCTAGAAGGAAATCCTTGGCTGGGGAATCTGGTTTGGTATGAAGAGTTCTCTGCAGTTTAGAACTATCTTCTTGAAAGAACAAGATTTAAGAAATGGCTCGGATATGTCCAAATGATAAACAAGTTCTCTGCTCAGAACTTCCCAGATTAGGCCTCTACTGCCCAAATTATACATAGAAATAACCGAGAAGGCCCTGAATGACCTCATTCAAGTACAGAGGTGTAGACTTCTCCAGGCAAATTAATTACGATAACAAGCCTCTTGCATCTGGGCTAGACTGCTTTCAGCATGCTTATTAACTTGTTTACAGATAGTTTAGGTATCTGCACACAGGCTGCACCACATTCTGCTTTGAAGGCATACATATACCTTTTGGCTCTCTCTGCTTACTAAGCTGACTTTTGTGAATGCAATTCACAGGTGTCTAACTTTCTCTGTTTGTAGGAAGGGCACACACTTGTCTTAAGGATGTGGATTCAGTCGCAGGATCCGGCCATGTAATATGGCATTTTAGTATACAGCATTAGAGTTTCAGTCTTTAAGTGAATCTAGCCATTACTGATTTCTTCAAAATCATAGGAGGCCTGCAGCAACTTAGAGCTCTGAACCTCCACCTCACTCCATAGACAACACTGTGTGCTACTCCATCATGTTAGCTTGTCACAACAGCTGAGGTTTCTTCCTGACCATGGTTTGTGACATCAGTATGATTCTTACGTATTAAAAAGTAAACTAAAATACATTTCCTTTCTATGATATATATATTTTTTTCAAATTTGTGGACAACTTTAGCATAAGAAGCTGTATAATATACATCCTGTTTCTAGTAGAACAGCATATAGAGGAAACATTCCTTCTCTCCCTTGTGACCAACTGGTTCTTATCAAAGCACTGTCCATTCACAGTGTTACCAACAGGTCAACTGGACACATCATGCATCCATCTTCTTTAAGCTAGGCAGAACTTATGCATCAGTCAATACCTTTCATTATTAGTTTGTAGAGCTTTTGTGACACTGGTGGTGGCAAATATATCATTTCACCACCAGACATAACTATAATCTCCTCCTAACTGCCAGGCTTCCTGGGAATGTAGAACTGTCAATGCTTCTCCCTATTCTGACAAAAGTAAGATTCAGAGGACCACTTTCACTTTTTCTGTAAGAGCACTATATTAATGTTAGAATGGAAGGCAAATCCGTGTTCTGGACTTTGCAAATAGTTGCCTGTAGCGGGAAGATCTATGTGAGAACACACAGGACACACATCTTAACTCTTTTGTTAACTCTGAAACTTTTGAAAAGGTGAAACTCTTGTTTCTTTTATAAATGCATGCCGTAGCATGTTCTTCTTCACCTATTGAAATTCACTTTTGGAGTGTAATGCTTAAATAAGATATAACCCACTTAATGAACAATGTTGAAAATACTTGCTGACCATATAGCACAGACAAATTTCTTTAATAAACCTTAATATGTCATATATACAAGAGAAGATGGTATAATTTGTCTGTCCATTCTCCTCATGCCCATAACAAATAAATTATCACAATGTAAATATAAAATGTTTTTAAAGTACTACTTCAAGAGCCACACTTAAGAGTTGAATGAGTTGGCTATCATGAGATGAAGGATAACTGCACCTTCCTCCTTTCCTCCTAGAGTCTTTCTTTTTTTTATATTATTTATTGGACTTTAACAGAATGCTAACACATCTCGAATTTTGTTTTTCAACAATGAGAGAAAAAGAAAAGTTAGGAGGCAGGTACTCAGTCCTTTACACTCTACTTTCTTGTCCTAATTCTGGGTTAATGACCATGCCATGGGGTCATCTCCTCTCCTCACCCACATTTTTTCCTAGAAGAATCACAGAGATGTTATCTCTTGCATTCCCTACTTTATCACTTTTACTAGCTTTCTGGGGCTGCTTTTGAAACTTTCCTGTCTAATAATGCTAATTCCCATGTGAGTTATCATTAAAGGGAAAGTCCATGGCCCCTGACATGGCTCAATATAGCAATCTGTATTCTTTATCTGTACAACTGATTGATGACCATGCCTGTAGTTTTCATTATGGAATGAACAAACAAAATTAACTTCTCCTTTTTTTCTTCTATGGTCCTTTCATTACTCAATACATGACCAGTAATTTTGCTGCTGACTTCCCTGGGGCACTTTCTAGTGTTTCCTTCCTCAATCTTGTTGAAGGCAATGCATGCATCTGAGGATATGAAATTTAACAGTTTTGGAATGGTAGAATTTTCTGTAGGGTAGCATTGCAGCAAACTGTGTTTGCCAGTGAGGACACAGGGAAAGATCCTCCCAATTTGTCAGCAGTATGTTGTTATCAGATTTTAATTACATTTTAGTGATCTGAATGTGCCCCATATTCTAGGCAACATGTTTATAATAGGAATATGGATAAATAGTATTATATACTTTCTTTATATAGAATTCTAGATTATTCTTTTTAAGAAATAATTTGAAAAGTAGCTACATCAAAGAAAATGCATTGCTGATCCAATTACAGTAAATACTCTTAAGGAACTTGTAGCTTGGTAGGTTTTTTAGAACTTTTCCAAATATTACCACTGTTGCTATATCACTCCCATCTCTTAAATACATTTGTAATTCCTAATTCAAAAAATGTGTTAAACTATGCTAGGCACTGAAATTTTGCTGGCCCTAAACCCACTGCATCACTCCCTGGAACCATATTTCCCCCCAGGGATTGTGAAAATCTAGTGCAGGGAAACCGGTTGCCCTTGCCCAATTAAGCCAGCACACAACACTGGATGAATGGGCAACACTGAGAAGGTTCTGTTGAAGGGACGTGTGCTGTTTTTTCACAGCATTGCTAGTGTCAACAAATATTAGCCCAGCTGCCAGTTCAGGGCAATCAAAGTGAGAGGAGATATCAAGGGAAGAGGGAGGAAGCACAGGAGATTAATTAATTTTAAAAATGCATTGAGTATGTTGGCCCTCAAACTCATGCTTTATTGCCTTTCAGGCAACCACCGTATGTGGCCACTTCTCTAGAACTTGACAAATGGAACAATAATGATGGAAAAATTATGTAATGGGCAAGCTCCTTTTCCCTAGGGACAAGTTACTAGCCTGTTACTGAGATGTCCCAGCAAATTAGACATAACTATCAGGAAATCCACAGTCTAGTGATTAAACAAGACAGCATTACACTGCCAGGTTTAACAGAAATGTACGTTCATGGTATCACCTCAAGATTTCTGCAACAGCTATTGTAAAATAGGAGACAGAATTCCCAAAACTTTTGCCATGGTACAGGCTATATGACTTTTAAAATAGTAGAGACCCAACATTAATAGATTTAAGATTGAATAATATGCAGCTGTTAACTGACACAGGGCTCTTGTAAAATTGACTCACTCATAGTATCCTTCCTATGAGAAGCCATTTACTATTTATTTCTGATGTTTTACTAAAATGGTAGCTGGAACAATAAAATTGTACAAACATGTCAGATAGTAAAATGTCAGAAAGTCTATTTTGTTTAAGAGAGAAAATCCCTAATTTCCTCAGTTACCTCTCTACCACATACCACAGAAAAGAAAAATGAGATAGACAGAATGCACATGTTAATCAATATAACTAAGGAGAAGATGCCAGAAATGTAATGCTGATAAGACATCTGAAACAAGGGGAAACAAAAGAGGAAAGAAGAGATGAGAAATGATTTACTTCTGAGGCTCTGGAGGCTAGCTCTTTCTCTCCATAACTCTTGTGGGAAAATCTTAAAAGATTTAAAAAGAAAGAAACCAGCGGATCTTTTTTTGAAAATATAATTGACACCTGTCCGCAGACTAGACATGATTAACTCAGTTTAATGGTGATTCTGGCAGAGGTGACTATTTGGTATTGGAGGCATTAGGAGGTCAGTATTGACTCTGAAGGAGAAAGCTCCGGGCTGAACCAATCTTACTTCTGTAAGATGCTTTTAATGAGATTGTCTGCACGAAAAATTTCAGTGATTTGTTATTTTATATGTTATGAAGGTGAATTTACAAACATTTGAGGTGCCTTAGTGTTTACTGAGCCATGGCTTTGCATACAGCCTTATTTGATCAGTTTGGGAAGCCTGAGCCAGGTAAAAGAAGTTGTATGGAAACAACCCTGAGTTTGGTGTTCAGTTTTCACTTTTCTTTTTTGAAGCAGAAACTAAAATTTATAAATATATATATTGATGTGGGTATACACACTATCCATATTTATGTACATATATTTTAATCCATTCAAATCCCAGCTGTCACTGTTCAGTTCATGTTTTTTTTCCACCCAATACAATAGTAACTGAAATGAAGGTAGTTATAATTCAACAGTAAGAGTTTTAAAGGCTATTGCTTGCTTTTGTCAAGGAGAAAAAGATTGAATAGATATAAGCATAAAATTATAAAATTCAGGTTAAAATTTGAATGATTACAGACAAACCTGAACCACTGGGCAGTAGCAAATGTGCAACCTTTTTTTTCTGACAAGAAAAAGTGTTTTCCACAGCAGTAACTGTGGAAAAGTGACTTTTATTTGGTAAAATGCCATCGTTTTAACAATATAGTAATTAATACCACTCTTAATGCTTATAATTTGCTTGCCTATTTCTATCTCTTCTGTTCTCATGCTATGTTCCAATATTGTTAAAATTATATCTGATGACTTCATTAGCCAGTTAATACAATTCCTGTTGTGATGATGCTATTATCCTACAGCAGAGAATCTGTCATTGGAAAATTTCACTTCATTTATTGGTTTACTGAAGTGTTATTTTCATAGTATTTTCTTCTTTCAATAATTAAGTCTTCCATTGGAGACTGGAGGGATGAAAATTCAAGAAGAAGGAGAGAATGGAAAGAAGGCTATAGGTAATATCAATAAAGTGTCTGTCTCAGTTTGGCCTTTTCTGCAGAACCATGGGGTCCTTTAAGACCTTGGGTCTGTCACCCCAATTCTATTGCAAGATTAAAGTCTGTGAGAGCTTGGGTTCCTACAGGGTGGGAGAGTCCCTATTTCTGAGATCTGAACACCAGAGTCCCTACTTTTGAGATCTTTCTGCTAGTGTTACTGGACAGTAGACTGGCTTAAACCTTCTCCACTTAGTATTGGCATTCAGGAGTACTTGCCAGTCAGCAGGACTCAACTCTGCCTACTCTGTCCGTTTCTGATAAGGGAAATCTGGGACCTCACTAGGGCGATGAACTGGCTCAGGCTCATCTGCTTTAGAGGGCCCTGAAGCTTGGCTGAAACCTATTGCTGAGTACACTATAGGAACTACCAGAAGCTGCATCCATCCATTTTTCATTTACCACAGTCAAAAAAGGTTGGTGAGAAGCAAGAGACAGAGGAAAGTTAGATATATGCTTATGAAAATTGTAGACGTACCCCCTTCTGCCCCCTCCGGTCTCTCAGAAAGGGAGGTGGTGATCTGTTTCTGCATGTACATGCGGTGTATTTGCATTTGTGCATGTTTCTTACTTATCCACCTTGAGGTAGTATATTGAGTAAAATCCCTGGCAAGGCTAGTGATGCAACTGAAAGGGTTAGGGATTTTGCACATTTTGGTGAGAAAAAAAAACAGAAAAAGAACAGTGAAACCAGAATAGCAAGAGATGAATGGGCAGTCCTTAACTTGCCTGCTTAGTCAGTGGAGTCAGGGAGGAACCTATCTGTGGATGAGAGATGCTTAGTACCTCTGAATCAATCTGCTTTTCTCCTATATTTTTTTTGTAAGCCTGGATAGCTAAAGTAAATGTTCTGAATCATTCTCCCACACTTGCTAAGCAGGTATCAGAACAGCTGTTAGGTGCCTGAATATAACCCTATAACTGAAGAGCCATAGTCACCAAATAGTTTCAATTCTGAAGAGTTTTTATTCAGCTCTGGCAAGTGCAGGTTGGAAAGAGGAGCACTACTCCATTTTACAGAGGATAATAGCAATCAAGTGACTGGCCCAAGTCTACACAGAAAATTTCATGAGCCTACAATTGCATCGATTTGCAGCCCGTATCTAGTAACTTCACAAAATCATGCTTCATGTCTAAAATCAAAAGTGCCTTGAAAAACACAATTTGTATTATGAAAACTATGCACGCACGCAGCACAGGAGGGAGTAGGATTGCTTGTGGTTTGCATTCCTTTAATATTGACATTTCTTTTAGAACAGAAAAATTCAGGGAGAGTTGGAAAAGTATCATCTTATATAAACTGCGACACATCAGGTGTCACTTTGACTGCTATTGCTAAGGGATTAAGGAGGAGAGGTTATAATCATGGGACATTGCCCTAGGCTGGAAGTAAGGCAACAGAAGGCTATGTATTATCTCTAAATAACAATTATGTGACAAGTAGAAGATGGATGGAAGCAGTTCACTGGGTTTCCAGTAGCACAGAACGATGCACACGGGGACTCAAGTGTGTATTGTCTATATGTAAAAAACAGGTAGGAGTTACAGGGTCTACACTGTTAAAATCTAAATGATTGATTGTTGGTGGGGTTATTTGTAGTGATTTATTTGTACAACATGGTTGAACAGTGGAATCGGCATTCCAAGGCAGTTTGCTAATGTGACATGTATCTCCCTCTTCATCTGCACTTTCTTTTTTAATTGAGATTAAAAAATCACCTGTCACTTTCATTCTTAACAAGTAAAAAAAGTCTTTTGGGGACTACAAATTTGGTTTCATGTTACTGTCTGAACCATATGTTCACATATTCCATTGTCTTCAGAAAGATGTGATGGAAGACCCATTCCTTGGTACATTTAAGCCTAGAAAATGTACCTGGAAGGAAGTGACTACTAGACCTTGAGCATGAGGGACACTATGTGATTTATACTGCCTGTTTTCTAATTTATTTATTTTTAGCATTTGAAAATCAATTCTGAAACAGATGGAGTATGAGGGGGATAACTACCTATCTCAGCTGTTCATCTTCCAAGCTCCATAAGGATTAGTTGATTATAAAGTTTTTTAGGGGAGGGAGGTGTTATTTGTTTGTTTTGGTGTTTCTTGCAGATGTAGAAAGAGCTGTTGAGAAGTGGAAATAAATGTTAAAAATGGAGAGAATTATGTATTAATGGAGATTTTGCTTCTATTCTGGCCTTATTCATGACTGCCGAGAAGTCCTTTCCTTCCAATTTTTCAGCTTTCTCATA
The DNA here is from genome assembly GCF_036370855.1 of Dromaius novaehollandiae. Taxonomy (NCBI): domain Eukaryota; kingdom Metazoa; phylum Chordata; class Aves; order Casuariiformes; family Dromaiidae; genus Dromaius; species Dromaius novaehollandiae. The sequence continues at coordinate 204,991,675 of NC_088098.1, read as the reverse complement.
TAAAAAATGATGATAATAGTACTGCCCTTTCTTTGAGATTTTACAACAATAAATACTATAGGAGCAGGCCCTAGGAAGACCCATCAGTCATTTAATGCCATGGCTGAGTAGGTATAAGCCATGGAGGAATTCACCAAATACTGACCTGTAGATTAAGCTAGCAAGAGCCTTTAAAATTATATTAAAAAAACTAGCACCAAGAGAATATAGACCAGAGAGGCAGTGAGATTTACCTTAAGTGCCGTATGTGCAGCCATACAAAGATGATTTCATGAACTCTGGATCCCCAGATTTGCTGACAGAATTCCTATGAAAATACACAGGTGTCAAGAGGATATCAGGCTGCCAGGACAGATCCTGTTTTTAAGTGTAAATTAGAACTGCAATAGCCTTCCATTTTCAGTTCTGTACCTTAAAGCCTGAAATTAAAGCTTGTTAAATCATTGTTTTTTATTACTGTTCATCCTTCCTGGCATTTAGAATCAAGATGAATGAGGGATTAAGTGACAAATTTAAGTTGCTTTCTATCTTGGAAGTACAAAAGGCCAAACTGAAAAGTACATATACACCCCTGGAGAGACTGAAACTCTGAGTACTAGGGAATATTTCCAGCCAAGTTACAGGATTCTTTACAAAGTGCTTCTGTTGATAAATGTTGAGTTTAGGAATGCCAGGGATGCTGAATTTTTGTTAAGGATGCTCAAGTAGAAATGATATAATGCCCCTCTTGCAAGGAACACTCAACAGAAATATTCCACAGCTCTGGATGAACATCATTATCCTACTGAGACTCCCTTCTTAGCGTTCATGGATGTCCTAATTCAAACTGGGAAGTATGTTATACTTTCGAAATGCATTCACCTACTGAAATCTCTGCAGTAGTTGTAAAATTAAACTCCCGTGTAATGAAACAACACACCTGCATGCAGGATGCTGGGGTTCATGACAGGTAACACTGTGTAGTAGGATATTTCATTGTGCTCGCTCCTGCAGCAGATGTAGGTAAAATTAAGGGGGCAGGAGTAACTATCACACCAATAACATTAACATGGAGGAAAACTCAAGTATCAGTGCAGATAAAGATTCTGATCTGAAAGAGAGAAGTGAAGGGTGAAAGAGAAGAAAAAGAGAGAAAAAATACCACTTTAAGTACTGCTGGACATTTTGCCGGAGAAGAAAAATTGTTCTCTCACATAAATATTCTATAAAGTGATGTGTTTTCCTCAGCATGAAGCAGTTTGCTCGGCATTTTGCAATGCTACTTTTCATATGAGGAAAATAGTTGGTTAGTTAGGCATTGGTTATTGACATTACCACAGAAATTTAGGAACAGCTTGTAAATTCTGGTTCATTCATATTATTAAGAAGTAATCATCTTGTATTACTGGGTATCCAACTCATGTGCATCAGAAAAAGTTTCTAAGAATAATGGGCAATCCAAATCAGAGTTTATCAGTGACTTGTCCTGGGCATTTCTCACTGTCAAGTTTTCTATCTCCTGTAATCAATGATTACAGCTATATTGTTTTGTTTTTTTAACCATATAAATTGCTCAGAACCCAGAACAAGATCAAATCTGATCATTTTGATTGTGGTTTGCAATCAGTTTTTAGTCTTTTCAATGTACAACATATTAATTTTTGTATCATTCCAATTTTTAATAATCAATGAGGTTTTTAATAGAAAATTAGGTCTAAATTTACTACATACATTTTGCAGTCTTTATCAATAGCATATATATACACATATATATATATATATACATATATATATACACTGACTTAATTTAACCAGGTTTATTTTCCTCCAATACTGTTCATTATATCTCCCCTCTTTTAATTTGATATTAATTGAGTCGCATATCAGTCATTCACTTATTTCATCTGAGATTGAAGTTGATGAACCTATAATGATGTGGGTCTTCCTGATTACCTTTCCTAAGTGCTCGAATAAAATTAGCTCTTTTTGTTGTCTCTGTGTGGCGGACTGATGAATGAATTTTTTGCCTTAAACATTTCTTGGTGCATGGGGTGCAGGCAGGCCACAACGACTGAGCTGCTGCGACCCCTGAAAAGGTCTCCCTGCGACCACCCGGGACACACCGAGCCTGCACTGAACGAGACCGCAATCGGGCAGAGACTTTGGGATCTGGACTGTAAATTATTGTCCGTTTTTAGAACAACTTCTATAAAACCTGCTTGGCATGAGTGGCTAAATTTGCTGAAGCCTTAGGCCGCACTCCCTAGTACAGTGAGAAAGGGCCCAGAGCTGCTGCAGGCGGGAATGATAAGGGCGTTACCAGCAATTTGCATTCCTGTGCACTGCTGAAACAGTGCTAATTGCTGAAGTTATCACCTTCTTTGTCAGGACCTTGAGAGCTAATGGCTGGACCTAAGAATGGAGACACACCTGTCAGCAGAAACGGCAACAGTAAACGGCCTACCTAGGGACAGTGATGAGACCCAATAAGGAGCAGGAGACCCCAGACCCAAATATTACTATTGGTCTGAACTACCACGTGAGGGGTGGGAAAACTTAATTTGAAAAAGCTATAATTGCCGAGGGATTTCTTTGTTCGGCCCCCCCCCCCCCCCCATCTCCTTCTCACTCCCTCTCTCGGCCCTCGCTCCTCGTCCCTCGTCGGAGGCACCCAGCTTGAGCTGTGATTCGAGCGGCGTCAGCGGAACATCATCGGCCTTGGAGTGGTGGTAGCTAGCTTCCTCTCTCCTTTTCCAACTTTTCTTTATCTTTTCCCCTTACCCTTGTTCCCTTTTTTCCCTTCGCCTCCCCTTCGCCTTCCCCCCCCCCCCCCCACGCCTTTTCTCCCCAATTCGTAGAAAATAAAGGTAAAAGGTTGTACGATATTTGACCGGTTTTAGCGTCTTAATCTCGTCCTTGGGATCGTAACGAAACCCTCCCGATATTGGATCGGGACACTCTGGAAATTGTTGTTTTTCCAATAGTTCTATAAAATCAGTAGTACTGATTAAAAGCTGCACAGCTAATTCTTAAATTCTGAACTCAGGTTCTCTGGTGATGCTTATTTAGACTGTTTAACTTTATTGCCATCCATTTTTTTTCTGCTTCTATAGAAAATATTGCAACATTATACAGTGACATCTGCATTACTTGTGGTATAAAAGGTAGAACATCGATTTACATTGGACACTTCAGGATTTAAATTAATTAACATTGATTTCCATTCCTACCTAATAACAGATAAATATCAACAGTAAACCCATCATTAGAATTCTTTTTTGGTGTCTTGAAATATTTTTAAAGTTTCCTATTTGTAGGTCATTAGTTTTGCTAATCAAAGATTCCTCTTCCCAACATTTTGCTTCCTTGATCAGTTTCTTTCAGTCCTAACCAAAAATTTATTAATTTTGACCATCAGCTTTTTCATGATTATTTTCATGATTTGTTTACTTGCCTAAGGCAACAATATATATTGATAAAATAGCCTTATGTTCTGTAATTAGAGCATGTCCAACCACTCCTTTATGTGAAAAGGTTACTGAGATTTTGGTGTCTCAAAAGTTATTCCAAAACATATCAAGAAAATCAAACTTTTTTTTTTCTTTTTTGAAATGTAAAGGAGTCCCTGATGGGACCATCATCAGTCTGACTTTGAGTTCTGGAAACTTGTTGCAACATATTATTAAACATTCAATTTGTAAGCACTAAGATGATAATAAGGTGATAAGAAACAGACAGTATGGATTTGCAAGAACAAATCGTATCTAACTTAGAATAATTTTTATCTTTAAAAGTGTGAGTGGGATAGTGGAAAGAAAGATATATTTAGCATTTGTGAATGACTCCTAGCTGCAAGAGACTGCAATCTTTGAAGAGCACAGAATGAGAATCCAAAAAGATCAGTAATTGGAGAAATGGACTGAAATTAGTAACACAAAATTCAACAAAATGCAAAGTACTACACTTACCAAAAAAATCAACTATACAGATAGAAAAAGGGGAAAAACTGATTAGTACTTCATTAAAAATTATATTATATTATATAAATATTTTACACTAGAATATATAATTTACATAGTATATATATAATAGACTGCATAAATATATTATATAATATATTATGTAAACTATAGAAAATTTAATACTTAGTGTTATTCTAAGATGTACTAAAGGACATGTCACCTATAGGGTATCTGAGATTATTATTCTAATTATTAACAATGTTAGCATCTGAAGAAGCATACCATGTCTAGCTTTGGGTCCTAAATTATAAGATGCAGAAAAGCAGCAGAAAAGATAACAACACAACTGAGTAAAGGAATAGAAATCATGACTTCTAAGGAAAAGTGAAAGCAATTGAGTTAATATAGCCTCAAACATAGAAGATCAATGCAGACCAGCATAGCAGTCTGCCATCATAAGTGTAAAAGTTTATCAGCAACAAAGTGTTTTTATATGCTTCATGGGAGAAGTTGATTAAGTAATAAACAGTTTTGTAGAAAAGGAAATGTACACTAAAATTAAGTAAGATTTTATAATTATTAATTGAGCAATGAAACAGATTAATCTGGAATCTAAATTGTGGCATCTAAATCACTAGACATTCTTAAGGGCTTGGTGGGCAATATCTTTTTGATCTTGCCTCTGGGCAAAGGAAGGGCCTGAAGAAGTTCTTGAGGTCCTTTTGATCCCAATATTTTGATTATTTCTAGCACAGAATATTTTCTAAATATGAAAGTCATACTAATAACAAACAAATGCACATAACAAGCTAGCTTCTTTTCCTAAAATCCATGTTTTTCTTGTATGCTACATAGCCACTTTAAAGAACATACATATGAGAAAGAGATTTCGTGGATGTATGTGTGTTTCAATGACTGGCTGCATTTCATACATGTCAAATGTACAAATGAGATTTCCTAGGCTATGCATGTTAGTGATGACAATAAAATATTTGTATCTTCTGAGTACAAAATCAGTCCCTACAGTGCACTTACCTTTCCTGCCATATTTTAGTTATTGGCTGTGTAAATGGTTATAACAAAGAAAATATTTGAAGATTTATCACAGTAATTAAATCTGAACAAAGACAAATATGTGATTGGTAGAATTCTGTTTCAGGTAAGTGAGCAGTAGATATGGAGCCCCCGGAGCAGAAAGGAAGCAATTTCATTGCTAGTTGATAAATAGACAATATCTGTTTGCTGTATGTGGGTGCATTACAATGCAACAAATAAATTACCTTCATTAAATATTTTCTTGGGGGATTAATGAGCACTGATAACAAGCTACAGCAGCACAAAGAAATGCACCAAAATTATTTATCTGTTTGTGGTGGGAGGATGGAGGCACAACCAGTTGTTATCATTCATCTTAGCTAAAAAGAAGTCTTCTCCACCCCCCCACCCCAAATGCGAAGTGTACTCCATCATTAGAGACTGCGGCATATTGCACTCTTATATTTTGTGGCTGGTACACGGAATACCTGAATAGCAAGTCTGATGATGAAGTTTAAAACTAGGCTTGAGATAAAATAAGGTTTTGTATTTTCAGCAAGGGAGATGTAGGCATATATTTTTCCCGATGACTTATTTTGTTTAACCTGAATATATCTGAATGGTAAAGCAAAGCCAGAGGGTAAATTACATGGTTTATGCCTACGTATAGTAAATTCAATCCCTAATATTGAGTGAACTTTTTGCTGCTTTTCTATAATAAAAAATGGAGAAGAACAGAAATGAAGAACAACTTCTGCAGAACTGCTAAAACTCTCAGATCATTTCAGATTTAGGCTGTCATGAGGAATCAGTACTGTTTATTCATCAAGTACTGCCATCTTGTGGAATTGGATTAATCAGAGAAAACCCTAAACAGAGAGTAAGAGAAATATATTTTCCTGACCAGATCCCAGAGGACACAGACTAGTATATCTCCCACTGTATCACAAAAAGAAGCCACAAAACAGACTTCTTTCTGGTGCAAATACTATAACTCAGCAAAAGTGCAACTGTGGGATGTGTTTGTGTGTTCTGTCCTTAAAGAATGAAAACAGTATTGTTTAACAATTGTTATGGACTGTACATTTAGATTCTAGGTGGCCTTAAAGGAGTTTATATGGTGACTTTCTTGTTACAGCTGCATATGCCACCTGCAATACTACTTAGCTGACAGGACTAATGAAAAGGCTATCCCAAATCTAAATGCTAAGAAGATAAAACAAGCAATTTCTCAAGAGAAAAGCCTTGAAAAATCTGAAAAAAAACATTCAGACGTTAACAAGCATAGGGTGAATGCTTGGTGATATCTGAATGTCTCCACTACAACTCTTGTTACAGCATCTATGGGGTTATTTGTGACCCACAATGGCACTAAGACTTTTGCATCACCATGGTAACATCTTCTACATCAGAAAGACAAATCCAAACACACAACAAAAATGCTGAAGTGTCAGTATTCCAGCTTTATCCATTATGGGAAATATGTCAAATTGTGACAGTTTAGGAATTACTGTTGTGAGGCAGAGAAAATAATCTACTAAAATCATTTAAGAAATAATACTAAACAAAATTTCACTCCATAAATTCATCTTGGCAGGAGATTGATGTGCTCTTCTCACTAATTTATCATCAAGTGACCCAGATTTTCACCCACATAGCACACTAAAAAGTCCTTAATAAAACATAGAAACAAGTTGGGCATTTGGAAGGCTTTCCAAAATGACCTTTAGAAAACAGACACAAAGCTCTTGGGAGAGATTTTTCTGCAAATACAGCTGGTCATTCATAAAAAGAAATGCCAGCTTAGCCATCACCAAAATGACTTAAATCATTTTCACACCAAAACTTTGTGTGTAACAGAACTTACATATTACATTTAGCAGAAGACTCCTTCATCCTGTGCCACAGGAGAATGCCAATTTATAACTGCCTCTATAATTCATAATTTTTCTGCCTTTTAACTCTTGTTTCTGGGTGTATTGATGAATAATATATACATAAAAGTTTGTTTTCCGTTGGCAGTCAACTGTAATTTCCAGAAAGGGCTCTGCATCATCTTCATGGTTTTACCTACGTGTCATACTAAAAATAAAATAGATGGCCATCAAAATAAAAAATAAGCTCTGTATATATTCTTTAAAAACACTCTGTATATTGCAGTATTCACAGTTTTCTGTTTTCACTGAAACTTTTTTTCCTATTGAAAGCAAAATGAGTACAGCATGGAGAAACCATTTACTCAGTCATATTTAAGGTCTTCTCATACCTAGAGTCATTACTTCCATATTTTACGATTGTGGGTGTAGTTTGGCTATTTAAATTTTGGAAGCAATGACTTTTAGCTTCAAAATCTCTTCAGATTCAGTGCTATTTGCCTTCCAGTTTTGAGATACAACTCTGGAACTTAGACTGATATTATAAAGTTAATGCAATGACTGTTGTGGTCTCTGTTTAGTCTACTGACACTGTGTCTAAAATCTATTAATGTAAACCAGTACAAGAAAATACAAGCTTGAGGTTCACTAGCAACTGCAGAGACCTACGTACAAATAGGCCTGGTAAAAGTGTCTTTCATCTGGTCTTAGAGATCTTGGTCTAAGTTTCAAAAAATTCAAAACATCACAGTTTACCTTTTTGTAAGAGGGGGACTGTGGAGAACATTTAAATGCAAAACCTCTCTCCTCTAGCTTACGCTTACTCCTATGCTGGACTGGTGATTCATTTATATTCACCGTTGTTCTAGAATATTTTGATGTGCAGGTACTGTAGACAAATGTTAAACTTAAAAAATAGACAGCAAGCAATGTTTTAAAACATTGATTCTCTCTTTATTAACTATTCCTTTAGATTTCATTTTAATGACTAGGGTATTCACTTATGCACAATATTTGCAGGAAAAAAAGAAAAAAAAACAGGATATTTTGTACCTAGAAAACCTTCATGAGCTATCATGAGATTTAAGAACACTAAATTTTGATTTTGCTGGCATGCAAACTGGGAACAGAGTCCCAGAATATGAAAACCAGCTAGTGTTTCATCCTCTACCAGGGCTGCAAATTTAGAAATCTGAGATATGTACAATGGATCAGTGTCAAGTACACCTATTTTCCCATTATTGCAGTGGTTCTCTTAACATGCTTTTGTAAAATCACTTCTGCAAGATGATCCATCTATTTCTGTCAGCTAAAAACTCTTGAGTCCCCAGATCCCAAGCCAGCTGTGGTAGTTTCTGATTGTTCTGCAAAGCATGCAGTGGAAATTTCACAGTTTCGATGAGATCAGTATATTTCCACTGAAGCCAATGCATACTTTATAGACATAACATCCAAATTATATTTTAGGGTCTGCTGAATGACTTAAACAGGTCTAATAGAAGAGGAACTTCATAAAGTGCATAAGGGCTTTTCACCTGCAAATAAAGGTTTCAGAATTCCAGATCAGCTCAAATGAGCATCCAGGTGCCTCCCAAACCCTATCCAAAGTCTTCAGGTCTTTGAAAGTGTATTCCCAAAGTTTTATTTTTATAAATGAAAAGTGTGAGTAATTCCTTGTATGTCAGTAGGCTAACACTGTTCAGGAAGTTGTTAGCATTTCTAGTTGTGTTTTGGAGTTTGGGCTCTTGGCAGAAATGCAGAAGCTGCAGGTGCACAAGTAAAAACATTAATTGCAGTTTAATAGTATAAATAGTTTGAGTTTTAGATAAAGATTTGGCAGACATTATATTACTTTTTTTCTCACTACCCATTCATCCATTCCTCTATTTTTGACAGCAAAAGTTATTTGGCAGGTGACAAAATGACAATATCCTTCCTGAGTCAGCACCAGCTAAGACCAAGTATTCCATTTTCTCAAAGTCACAAAAATTTATTGCCTGAAATCCATTCCTTAGCAGTAGTTCTAATTAATAAATTAATAATTAATTGGGTGTGTTTTAGGGTACTGATTGAGTAAATTTTGTTCTGCTTGAACTGTCAGTGAACCCACAGTGATGACTCCTTTATATTTGGGTTGAACTTCTTCTAAGCTAAAGCAATTAGGGAGGCGGATTGCTTTTCATTTGAATTGGTAACAGGTGTCTTAATTAAAACCTATGCATTTTATCTGAACTTGTATGTTCATCATCACTTTATATCATTTTATGCTGTCATGAATCATTTCTGCCAGATAAGACATCATAGCAAAATGTGGCAATGGAATTTTCAACAAGAATTATTTTGGACTAGTTAGTATTTTGCCTGAAATATAACAGAAGAGGAAGGAAATTTGGAACATTCTGAGCACTCTTTGTGAGCCCTGGATACCTTAGGGTCTTGTGTAACCACTCAGAATTACAATTAAATCTGAAAAAGGGTTTTAAGCAAAAAGCCAATGTGTGCAACTTAACTCTCTGCTTGGAAAAGTCTTCTCATACTGTCTGCTAAATATGTTTAGTCCTTTAACATAGCATTTTTTAATAATACTATGCTTTTTTGTGTGAAAATTTTCATTTGACTTCAAAACTAGATTGGGTTTCTTCAAAATTAATCCAAATCATCCTTTTCCTCTACATGGCTGCTCGCATCATTGGTTTACATTGGTTGAGTAACTGGTCAGCATGGTTTTCCATTCCTTTCTGACCACCCTATGTTGGGGAATGATGCAGCATAAGAACAAAAAGCACCAATTAATTGGAAAAACTTAGAGTCAAACTGCATACCTGCCAGTGGCACATATTTAGTTAGGTTTTTAATGTATTTCATGCTTCTGGTACCATGAACAACTATACCAGTCCCTCTCCTATCATTCTGTGTGCAAGGCACACAGAAAATTTGAAAGTTTGAGGCATTTCCCCTCACCCTTTGTTCCTTTTCTTCTCCAACTAACTTTCTGTCAAGAAGACATTGTCAGTATAGTGAGAATAAATGTATGAGAGAACCAGACTAATATATGGGAGATTATTGTCTTCATATTGCTGCTGAAGCTGATAATAGTCGCTCAACCAATTAGTGTCTAAAAACTCGGAACTTACTATGCTGGTGAAGCAGTCTGCATCTTGGAGCAGGAGCAGTGACTTTACATGCCTGAACCAGCCTTAGCTTTTCTGATTTTAGAGTCAGTTCTTCCAAGACTATCATGGGGGAAGATTACAGAATCTGCCTCATAGCTGATGTGTCAGTTTAAGTAGTAAAGACTGCTTTTTTTAAGTGTGAAAAGCAAAGGAAACAATGGAAAATAAGAATCTTATTAACTTTACTGGTACTTCTAATGCAGAGCCATCAATGCCTCTAGATTTGTAATAAATCATGATATAATCTCATACTGAATAATAGGAAATTATCTGTTTTTCTCAATCAATTATTATGAGTATAAAGGGAACAGTTTATACTTTTCAGGTGTACAGAATGATTCGCAGGATAAAAATAAAACCCAAGATACTGGCTTCAATTACCATTTTTAAAAAATCACTTTGATTAGCCTTGATCTGTCAGATTATGAGGTACAGCACTTGGTACCCTTAGTTTAAGGAATTATTCTTTGATGCTAGAGTTTTAAGATGCATGATAGGCAGGGTTCTGAAATTCTTCAGTGAAGCAGATATAGTGCGGTAATATAATCCACAAGTTGGGCTGAACAACTCCTAGAATCTATTGATTTTAAAAAACACACGTGTTTAGAATAAAACTGTTTATCCACACACATGAAAAAGTCATTGCTAGCTCTATAGGAAGCATCACATTCACTGAAAAGTTGAACAAGTAGAGAAATTAGTGTTTTGTATATTATTTCTGGCTTAACTCGGAGGATAAGAATAGGGAATTATATAACATTTTGAGGATGATGTCTGAGTCTGTTGAATAATTTCAGTAATTTTCTTGAACAAACTCTGTCCTCCGGGGGATGTGTGGGCTCAGTGCCTGTGCCATCTCCAAAGTCCCAAGGAAAGAAAACGTCCTCTTCTTCAGTTCTACAACAAACAAACAAAAAGTTTTAAAAGACTTTAGCTTTTGATTTTTTCTGGATTATTTAAATCAATTTACTGAAAATAGATTGGGTGTATCCATTAACAATACACAGCATTCTTTTTATAATTGCTTTCTTTTATTTCGCTGTTTTCTTTCAGAGATCATCTATAGTTGGGTATTTAATGAATTCCCATCTTTTGTGGCAGAAGACAGCAGACGTTTCATCTCTCAGGAGACAGGCAATCTCTACATCTCCAAGGTGCAAACATCTGATGTTGGCAGCTATATATGCTTGGTAAAAAACACAGTGACAAATGCCAGAGTTTTGAGTCCTCCTACACCTTTGACACTGAGAAACGATGGTAAGGAAGGCATTATTTTGGGGTACGGAATAGAACAAAAAATGCTAAGTCAGAAATACTGGGTGACTGTTAAGCTGTTTTACAAACTTCAGCTAATTTAAGAACCACGAATTTATTGTTTTTAAATATATGCATGCATTTACTGCAGCAATCAGCAATGGAAAAGCATCCAGGGAGACGGATTCTTTTAACACCTTTAACACTTGTGAGAATATTTAGACCTTCAAAGTCTGAGGTGTAATCTGACGCCTCCTGAAACATTTTGTTTAGAACAGTTACTCCTTTTTGCTATCCTGGTGTATCAACACTGATGTAGAGAGAAGTAAATCTGCTTCCTCAGTAACATCTAGCTCTTTAGGGGTCAGTGCTGTTGACTAAGCACAGGCAGCTAGTGCCACATGACAAGCCCTCAGGCATCTGAGACATCCGCAGGGGACTGGCAAATATGACACAGGACATAAAAGAAGACCTGTGCCCTTACAGACTGGCAGCTGGGGGCCTGGAGGTATGCCCTCGGGCATCTCCAGTGACACAAGACACATATGGTTAGACAACTGAATAGACCCCCCTAATGCTTGTAACTTTACCTGTTGCTGTACTAAAAACTTCTTACACTTCTGTGCTCTAATTCAATGTCCTGATTAAGCACCACCTACAAACACCACAATGATTTGATTACGATGATAGGTAGTCAGCTAAGTGCTTTTGAATTTCATCAAGGCATGTATCTGCAATAGTTTTTTTGGAAATAAATACCTAAATCTCATTTTTTAAAAGTGGCTTAGGAACTAAAGTTTCTGAGGCATTTCCAAAAGTCAAAAGAAAACATCTTACAATAACATGTCTTATAGAGCACTATCACATTTCAGTATAAATGATTTATTATTGGCAAAAATTTGTATCTATTTTATTATAATTACCCATATTTTCCATTTTCCAGTATATTCTATGTTTAATGATGCTTCCAACTCTTCATTTCAGCAATCAGTATATGTGATAAGAGAGAGAGAGTGTCTAAGACTTTTGTCTTGCTCATAACTTTTTCTAGCACTGAGCTATCCCTGTGCTGTAGTAGCATTACAAGGACTGGGCTTTAATAGAGATAACTTGGTTTAACAGACCAAGTAAAAAAATGTGTTCACAGATTAGAATGGAATTAAGTTAATCTTGTTTCATGGTAACTGGGTTGAAACATTCATGTCTGCACAGCATGAGTCCTCTGCAACAAAAAGCCGCATGTTTTACTGTAGCATTTCCTATTTTATTCATCCTTGTTTAGTACCTATGCTAATTATTGAGTTTTAGATGTTTAGTTTTATTGAGTTAACAAAAAAAACCCAAACTGATCTTTTCAATATTAGTCCTTTGAGAATGAAAAAATAGTGACTATCTTTTTAATCAGTTGAAACTCTGGCAAGAGAAGATAGAATTTTATTATGTCGAATTTATTATTCATATCTTACACTATTGTTACTTTATAACATAATTTTTCATGCTTTTGTTGGGTTCCAAGTGTATGCAGAAATTCAACAGATTAATTATACATAACGTACTGATAGTATATAGGCACACTTATTACAATATCAGAAGTAGAGAGAGGAAATAAGGATAAAGGCAACAATCTGCAACACTGAGCTAAGAGCTGAACTCTGTGAAGGAAAACTATGCAGATTTTCCTAAAAGTCGAGTGGGTAGTATACCAACCTCAGGCAAGTCTGTGCTTCATGGCTGGCTGTCATACCACTGTGTTAATCCAGCCTTCTGAACACTGCTGGAATAAGGGGCGGACATTTGCACATAGATGGACTGCTCCTGAACAATTTCCCAATTCCTTTTTACATATGCATGCTTTTCCACCAGGCATGCATGCCTTAATTTTTTTCCATTGAGATTTTTGAAAAGCCCCCTTATCATAATGGAGTTTTTTCATATTCGTTAGTAAATTGCTTGCTTTCCTGTATGACTGAGCAAGTTTCTCAGTGCAAACCCAAAACTTTCCACCTAACCTTGCAGTCTCTATAAACCTACCTTGAAAAAATATTAAGGAAAATTCTATGATTTAGCCACCACGTCTCATTATTTAGGACATCTACCTTCTTCTCACCTTATCCATAGAATGCAATAATATGTGCCTTTTAAAACCTATCTAGAATTGCAAATAAAATAGCCAATTAATAATATTGCTCTTTTCCTTTTTGATACAAATTGTTTTAGGTTATATTGCCTTGCTCATTGACAAATATTAAAGGCTGATGATAGAATTTTAAAAATATACATATATTATACTTCAGAGTATGGGACAATATAGCTAATTTTTGAAAACAGAGGGAGCTGAGGGTGAACTATCATAAGCACACGAGAAATTTGGCATGGCATTAGAACAAATATCTATGTACCTAAAAATTGACTTACCAGTATGTGGCTAGTGATTTTGAAGACAGCTTACATTTTGTGAAGTGTTTGAGCTATAAAATGACCTGAATCACTTCAAATTGCTTTTCCAATACTCACTTAAGTCCCAAAATCATATGGTTTCCTGAGTTCTAGTGGTCGGCATACCAGCCAGCATTTATCACACTCAGTCAGCACATTTAATGGAAACAATGGGAAGAACTTGTGCTTTTAAACAGCTTTTACAAACAGAACTATATAAATATATATATATATGTAATTTCTATTAATTGGACATATATATACATTACTTCAAAAGTCTTCTACTTGATATATTTATTATTGTTCGTGTGTGTGTGTGTGTGTGTGTGTGTGTGTTTTATTTTTTTGATGTAAAACAGTACCTATTCCCAGGGGACTGGATAGCCTGTGACAAAACACTCCTATGAGAACTTTGCTCTGTATTTATCTATAAGGAAGCAACAGAGTAATACCAAGGCTTTCTGCCAAACTCTACGAGAATGTAGGAATTTCCTTGCCTTTTATTAATCTTTTATTTCTTTAGTGATGTGTCTCAAAGGCGAATTTAGCTTCTTGATATGAAGCAAATTAAATAAAAACATCAAGAAATCCTTCAATGGATTCAGAATAAAATGAATACCTCATTTGTTCAGATGTCCTTGACAATCAGTCATTTCGTACAATTCAATTTCACTTCAAGCTGGGTTATAAAAACACTTTAAAACTCTATCTGAGGAGATAAAAAGTTTTATCAGAAAAAAAGTACGCATCATTTCATTAACTGCCTTTATAATGCATTAGAAACTTTGAGGAATTATTTAATAACTGTTTACAAATAATAAAAAGGATTGTTAAAATGGGTCTTTCCAAGCTTGGATGCTGATTGGGAGCAGTAAAATGTCTTGACTAATAAAAACAGCAGAAAGCCTCCTCAAATTTAGGAAATAGAAACCCAGGGAGTATAAAACATTCAATGTTTGATAGCATGAGGCAGTTATTTCAAGTCCACACATTTTTATTCCAGTTTCTCTTCCTTTTTTTTATCTTGTTTTTTATTTTTCTTAAAAAGATGTTAATGTCAGTGTTATTACAGGAGAGAAATAAATTGTTCTTCAGTGTATCTTTGTGTTGCTAGTGCCTAGTTCTTTTGCAGCAGTGAAATTTCCAGAAAATAGAAAACCTGTAGCATTTCAGATGCCAGAGAACACCGTATTCTGTTAGAGCAAATCTAAACTAAATCAACCGCAGTCACTGTATCTGACCAGATATATTTTTATGTGACTGAATGTAGAGCCAGGCCTCATAATTTTTTTTCAATGTCATTATAGTTCGGTGAGTTGAATTTTGTCTGCCCTAATTCTACAGATTTTGGTGAGATTCTTCATGTGATTAATAGTATTAGGTGGTCATAGGTGGTATGGATATCAAAGTATTAATTATGTTTATTCCTACTTTCATGGGAATGTGTTCTGCATGTGCTTGCTCAGGCTTACCTTTGGGATATATTGCAAATACTTGTTTCCCAACATCACGATAAGTTTGGGACAGGTAATAATAATTTCCCCAATGCCAGAAAATAAACAGTAAAAAGACCAGTATTGGGTAGAGAGTTAATAAATAATACATATAAATTAATGCAATAGAGCAAAACTAACAATTTCACAGACATAGGCAACCTGTTTCCATTAAAAATGCTGGTATTTGTTAAATAACATTAATTTTTTAATTAACATCATTAACATTGATGATAATTAGCATCAAAAAGATTGACCTTAATGTTTTATGAACCTGTCATTTTTCCTTTTCCAAAAATGCACAGATTTTCATTTCACTACCTGCATTACCGGTTTTGTCTCCTGATGCATTTGTTCGTATGGGACTAAATTCTAGAAGACACAAAATATGTCTGGATTGTAATGGGAGTTGAGAACATTTATCCAGCTGTGACTTAAACCTGTCAGGTAGTCTGGATATTCTGGCCTTGTAGGCTGCTGCTTTCTTGAGTGTTATATTGCAAGATCATTAACTTATACTTTTAAATACCCAGCCACGTTTCTCAAGTCCTGAGATTGCCAACCCATGCAACCATGCCAGACTGCCTGGACACTGTTGGAACTCCTCATGACGTCCCAAG
This sequence comes from Dromaius novaehollandiae, assembly GCF_036370855.1. Lineage (NCBI taxonomy): Eukaryota > Metazoa > Chordata > Aves > Casuariiformes > Dromaiidae > Dromaius > Dromaius novaehollandiae. Next base: position 204,975,849 of record NC_088098.1, on the reverse strand, counting down.
GTGGGATTAGAACTTAAAACAATCCCATTTGGTCTTTTTCAAGCACATCTGTGTTGTCTGGGCAAAAGTCAGTGTGATTTCTGGCGGTGCACAGACACTGGCAGCACATGCGGCTGGGTGACAGAGACCATCACAGTACACAACGCCTGCTCTGGAGGCCGGCTACTGAAATGGCAATGGCCCTGGACAGCCCCTACTCCTGTACTGAACATGTTGTTTGTCCTGTAAAATTATAGTGAGACATTTCAGTGAGGAGTCATTATGCAACTGAAAATAAAAGACTTCCCATAATCTCTACTTTTTCTCTAATAAAAATATGCCCTACATTGGTTAAAAGGCATTTAATAAACCAGGCAAAAAGGACATACATATACATATACATATACATATACATATACATAGGGACAGGTGATTGTTGTTGTTTTTCCACCAGAAACAATGTTTCTTTCCATTCAGAGTTCCCATCTGTTACAGGCAGCCCAGTGGTCTTTGCACCTAAAGCTCTCAGTGAAAATCTGGAGGTGAGCAGGAAGTTTACCAAAAGCATCCATTCAATAATCCTTTGCAGAGTTTTTCTGGGGGGTTGTAGCATGGCTCAAGTGCATTATCAAAAGGCACACAAAAGTTCAACTATAGAAATTGCAAAAGATTGTGCCAAAAAAGTGTAGCGAGAACAGCCTAGGATGGTCTTTTGAAAAAATAAATGGGCTGAGCCCATGGGATTATTTGAGGAGGGTTGTGGGGAAAAGTTCTGTTAAGAGTTCTGTTACAATAACCCCATTCAGGGAGTTTTACTGCTACGTTGTCCCACTAGCTTGCAAGAACTCTGTCTACGAGAACGAAGTTGTTGCTCTTTTTAATTGGCTAAAGTAACTTAGGATTCTAGATACCTCCTCATATCATTTTGCACTTTTCTTTCTCTTTTGCAACCATGTTCTCTTGTTTCACTTCTCCTTCTGATGATTTCTGAAACTATTACACGAAGAGTTAACTGATCCATATATAGAATACTGTCAAAAGCATCAAATAAACTAACTGGAGAAAGAATATTCCTCTCAGTTCAGTTCAGTATCTGGAATGATGTCACATGAAACTGCAGCTACATTTCAGATGGAAGTGTGTTGGTAATATTATAATTAATGGCGACTTAATTAAGATTTGTGCAAAGTGATGACAAAAATAATCTTTATAGTTGCAAATGGCTTCAGATTGTTAAGAATAGTCATATCTAACATTATATGTCTTACCGTCCCAGGATCTTAGATATATATTCACATATGACTGCTTGCTTTGCAATGGTGGGATATGATAGTGTTCAAATAAGAATGGCTTGTCAGTTTGGTGATCTTCTCAATACAGTGAAATAATCTGATTGTGAACAGCAGGCCTTTAGCTTGCAGTTAGGACTGTAGTGAGTTTATAACAAGGATGATTTGTTTCTCTTGGCTCAAAAATAATGGGTATTTCAACAGTTCTTGCTAATCGAGGAGAAACACTAGTGTTAGTTTGATCTTTATTATTGAGGAAATAATAGATGCTTGTATTTGGTTATCTGAGGAGTCTCAACTGAAAGGCATTTCCCATTTAGGAAGATCTTTTCAGTTAATTGGATAACAATGAATATTAGAGTAACACTAGTTTGTGTCCTAATTGATTACAACCAGATGAAAGTTTCCTCTTCGCATGCTGCAACCATTTTAACACTATTGGTACCTGAACAGGAGAAATATATTGTTTTCATCCCTCAAAAGAATAGTGTGGATTGCAAGAAAAATGGAGCTTAAACTCAGATTTGAAGTATAAACATTTATATCACTTATTGTAGGAGAAATGAGGTTCTTCAAGAACTGTGAATATGCAATCAGCAAGATAATTAGAAACCCTATGAAAATTAAGTCCTCCTCTCAATACACATTTAGGTTCATAATATTTATAGGTTTCTGAATAGCTTTTGTAAGCCTAACCTAGATGGTCAGTAGACAATTGGAAAGAGGCAGTGGTCTTGTAAATAAATATTAGCCAGGGATGCTTGAAAGCAGGTCTGTCAAAGATTTCTTGTGTCAACTTCAGCCCAGTATCTTCTTCCCTGTAAAAAAAAAAAAAACCTTTCTTTGCCCTCCTGTTGACTCACATTCTTAAGTCTCTCATGAAAGATTGCCTATGATCTGGTATAAATGCTGTATACGAGCCAGTCTGATACCCTCATCTTTGAATGTCTAGATGAAGTTTGACTCCAATGCCAGAGGTGCTGACTTAAGCAGAAGAGCTTAGCTGATAAATTAGACATATGTAGGAAGTCTGCTGAAGTGAAGTCTAGGATATGGCTCAGTAAAGACTTCTCTCAGCAGGAAGGAGAGACAACAAACTTGGTCATTGCCACTAACTGGTTTTTCAAACACATGTAAACAGAAATCTCCCCAGTCCAAACTGTAAACTAAAAATTTTGGACTCTCATTTGAAGGACTAGAGAAAATGCCGCTACTCCTCTCATTGCTTATTCTGAGCTTACTTCATTGCCTTTGTGTCCTTAGGGACTGCCTCCAGTCTCCTTTACTTCAGTCATAGCATACCCACTTACACCTTGAAAATGAAGTGCTCTTAGTTGTACTCTGTTCTGGTTAAAAGAGCTAGAAAGCTCTCATGAGTATGTATGACGCCTTTATAAATAACTAAAAAGTATTTCATGCCAGAAATCCTGTTTCTTGAAAGGTGAGGGCTACTTAGGCAGAGTTCAGAGAATAACTGCTGGAGTAGTGAAATAGGCTGGAAAAATCAGTTTTAAAATGTGAAGAATTAAGCTGTATTTAAATGTCAGTTAAACAATTTTTTTTTGTTAAATGTGTCCTTCTTTTATATTTATACCTCCATACTTAGAAATATATAAACATCTTAGCCCTGAGTTATAAACTATAGAAGAGTTTATTCCTTTCTTGTGCTGTATTCAGTAAGATTCTTCTTTTTCCTAGGAACTAGATTACTAGGTTTCTTTTGATATTAGGAAAGGTCTCAGTAAAGGCTTCTTCCCATCCATTGCTATGTGATAAGATTTGCTTTCTGAATAGCCTATGAAAAAATCTGCGGTAATTAATTGTTCAGCATATTGCAAAACAGAATTTCACATAGGCATTTTTAGGGCTTTTCAGATGATAAATGTATTGCTCAAATTTGGCTAAAAGATGTCTAAGTGAAAGGAATATTGCAGATAATTATCATACAACAGCCATTCTTACACTAAATATTTAGAGACTTACAGAGGGTGCTGGTCCCTTCATTTACAACAAGACTAATGGCAGGTGAGTCAATAAATTCTACTCAATGCACTGAAAAATTTCTTCTGTAATCAGGAGGTAATGGTTGGGATCATCATCACATTTGAGTCAATTTGGTTTACACTGTGATTTGCACTGTCATTTAAGTGTCTGTATTCAGGACTCATTCTTTCAAATAAATATTTATAATATTTGAAAGTACAGGTTTTCAAGAAAAATTCTAAATATTCATTTGTCACAAAAAGACTATGATGGACAAGCCTATTTTGCATCATGCAAGAAATCGTACATGAATATCGCTTCCATGGTCTCTTTGTCAAAATCTTCTTATTTTTGAATAAATACTCACAAAACAGATAATAATTCCAGTGAGGTAAGAAATACATTTTCTGACCTGCAAAACTGTTAAAATATTATTACACAGCAGGACAAGCCATCACGCCTCAAAGTGTTTCGCAGAAATCGACAGACACATCCAAACTTAAAAGAATTGCTGATAATTTTGTGATCTATGCAGGCTGTAAAAGATCCAGTTTAACATTCCTACACTGTCTGATCAAGACCAGGGACTTTGCTCAAAGCTCTCAGACAAATTTCTAACAACACAGTTTGTCTCTTTTGCTAATAAAATAATGGCAATCATAAATCTGTGCCTAATTTTTCTCCTGAATATACAGTATAGCCAATCTTTGGGCTTCATTTTCTCCCTGGCATTCTAGTGATGTTTAGCCAGGAATCTTGTGTTCTTTTCTAGCTACTGCCTTGAAAGTTTATCAGCCCCTCATGCAAGAGTATCCCCCATAACCTGTGCCGTTCAAAACAAGTTTACAGCCTGAGTTAAAGAGCTATTATTTAAACAGTTTGAAACAAACCCAGATCATTTCAGCTGAGGTGATTTAAGGAATCATCATGAAAGCTTATTCTCTGAGAGATTCAAGCAGGTAGTTAGTATCTGGAAGACTAACAGAAAGAAAACATTAGCCTCCACAGTCCACGCAATAAGAGGATGATCTGTATGGACAGGCCTTGTTTGTCTGCTTTGTGGTAGAGATTTCTCAGTAGCTTGTTTATTTTCACGTGTGGGCAAAAAAAAATGTTCTTGCATGGATAGACTCACAACTCTTCTACACTCTTCACTTGAGCTTTAAAAGTCATGGGCTGGCAGGCAGAGGGAAGAGGCAGAGCAGTCCTGCTCAGAGTAGTCGTGACTGATATTCCACCTGTAGCTTGTTCAGTCATGCTTCCCTATAGAAGGACTGGCAAGCAGACAGCAGTCCTGCTACTTTATTCCATTCTCCATTTCTGTTAAGTGGCCCAGAGGGGATAATGTAAATGATTTTAGCCGTAGCCACATCTGTAAATGTTTGCAATTCCATTACATCTATTTCTGTGGTATTTCAGCACCTCACAGTCAGTGTTGATCACATTATTGTAATTTAATGAATTGTGTTATCTCTGTTTCATGAAGGAAAGCTAAAATGCAGACAACAGCGTGTCTGAAGGTTCATAGGCACTTTGGGTAGCAGAGATGTGAACTCAAGTCACAGATCTGCAGCCAAGTCAGTGGAACAACTTGTTAAATGAAAACACTTATTAAAATTAAACTTGTTTTTTTCCTGGATTTATCCTTACATGAGTCGGAGAATATGTTATAATTGTTCTGTGATAATTTCATAATTGTAAAAACATATCTGAAAGAGGGAATAGGGAATCATCTCTTCTCTAAATATTCTGCTCCATTTCTGCCTGTGTGTGACTAAAAAGCTGTTAATTTTAGCAAGGTCAAGATGTGCTTAGTCCTGGGAAATGTTCAGTCATCTGAAATGGTCCCTTTTTCAGTAATCAGAGATAAAATAGACATGTCATTAGTGAGTCATCTCAGTTTAACTTCACCTGACAAGGATGGACAGTAAATATATTGTCCAACCTGGCCCTGGTTGGGCAGTAATACAGAAAACTCTCATTCTGATACACACCAGTGGGGTAGAGACCCAGAGATTAGCAAATGTTAGGTAAGACAACTTGTCTCAGAATAAAGGTCAGTATAAGATTTACCTAAACAAAAGGGAAAGAGTGGATTTTACTCCTTTTTTTTAATCCTCATTAAGCTTTCATGATTTGATAAATTAGATTTATTTTGGACCAGTGCATTTCATACCACATGTGAGTTCAGCAGCTTGGCCAGAAATGGCCAGGAAGGCACATCTTATGAAGTCAGGAGTGTTGTAAGCCGATTAATTAGTCTAAGGAAGATTGAATCACTGGGGTTGTCTCTATAAAGCATGGAGGTAGAAGACTGTCAAAAGGAAGGTGTTTTCATGGAAAGATGAAGCATGGAAGCATGAGATTAGCTCACTGTCCCACTACAGTGCTCAGACCATGTGATCTCTCTGATTTGTTATCCATTTCAAAATCTTATATTATGTTTTTATTCTGTGCTAATCAATTTTATATTTCTTGTTTAATAAATGGAAATAAAAAATGACTGAAGGGATTTTTTATGGCTTTAACCAAATGTCTGAAAGAGAGTCATGTATACAAGTTTGAGAGAGAGTGATTCTAATGCACCTAGCTCAAGGCCTAGGTATTTCTTAAAAGTTCAGGTTTCTTTGAACACCTGATGCAAATGAATAAAATTATTGATGAAAATGCAGATGATGGTTATTTTATTGTTACTGACTCATAGTGACCAAAAGAGAAACTGGGAAAGATAAAGAGCCTGCAGGTATGGTAGCCATGGCAAAGCAATTATAGTAAGACTCAGGAAGGCAAGGCCTTGATAATTCCCTTGATGCCTATGCAAATGTAGTGGCCACCTTGTTCTCCAAGGTGATAAATAATAAAGATGAAAAATGTCCCTTTGCTATAATAGACTTTTGTTTCCTAATTTCTTTCACAAGGAATATCGGTATCATAGAGACACCAAGCAATTGCTCGGTAATTTTTCATCTTTCTGCTGGTTGCCAGAGGCATGTCGCTTGCTAATATAACAATAACCCAGAAGAACAGGACATGGTACAAACTATTAGCAGATCAGCATTTCATTAGGAATATAAAATGATGGCTTGACTTGCAGCGAGCATTTGATATTTGTACGGATTGCATCTACTAATGGTAGTTAATGTGAGTCAAAAATATAAGATTTGAAAGATAATTTGTCCATCAGATGTGTACATAAGCACCGTACAATTTCAGAGGCAAGAATAATTTAATTATATCTTGAGATGCATTTTTTCAGGGCTAAAAAAGCAAATGTTTAATAGTATATGACAATTCAAAAAATCAGTTTCCAATAACAAAGTTGTATGCTAAGGCATAAAAAAAATTTAAAGTTATCAAATCACTAAACCTTTCAGACAGTCTGCACAGTCAAAATATGAGGTTTAAAAGAACACCTAAGGATTATAAGGCTGTATCATAAAAATTAAATGAATTATTATCAACAGGGCTCATTACAGATGAACTTGGGGAGGTTCCCCTTACAAGACTGAAGTTCCCATAATTGCATTTTGAATAGAAGAAATTTTAGAGTAAATACTGATGTTAGAAATACTAACAAATTGCAAAGGCCAAACTCATGCAACGGTTCTAGAGGAACTGGGATATGTACCATATCCCTTAGCCTGACATCAGTCCTAGAGGAATAGTAGGTAGAAATACAATGCCTTTTTTTTTTAAAAAAAAAAAAAAAAAAAAAAAAAAGATTCTTAGAAGTATCTAAGGAGCCACAGACCAGTAAGTCTGACTTCTATATCAAGCATTTTGATAGAAAATACAAAGAAAAGTATGACTGTGTTTTTCACATAACCATATAGTAGCCTTACCATATAATCATATATTATTAAAATGGCTTTTATAGATAGGAATCATGTCTCCATCTGTGTACAAATTTGCTGAAGAGTCAGAGCGAATATGAATAAGGATGGTCAAGGCAGAACAATGTACTTTAATTTCAAAAAGCTCTGGACAAGGTCATTCATCGAAGGCTGCAAAGAAATTAAATTCTCAGAGGGGATGAAGGGTAGTCTATTCTGAATAAACAATGGATAAAAAATTCAACCTTTTATAGAAGTACCTGATCAGTTTCCAGCATGAAGGGACATAATCAGTGAAGAAACAAAACTTTTCCAGAATCTCACCTTTCAACATAAATGATCCAGAAAGGAAGTGAACATTGAAGTAGTGAAGCTTGTTGATATGAACTTTTTCATGGCAGTTAAAACTAACCATGAAGAGCTGCAAAAGGATGTCATAATACTAGAGTGGCTTGTGATAAATTATAATGACATCCAGTATCAAATTATAGAATACCTAAACCTAAAAATATAATAACTTTATTAGATACCTCCAGTCAGTAAAGAGATCATGGCAGTATTGTGGATGAACATCAGCTCATTAAATAGCAGTGCAAAAAGCCAAGTAGAGTGGAATTGTCAGAGAAGTAATAGAGAAAAAAAGACACAAAACCCAACAACAACAACAACAAAACCCAAAACATCTATGATAGAAATCTACAATAGAAATATCCATAACTTCAATATGCCATGTATGTTCCCATCTCAAAAATATATAATAGAATGTGAAACAATACAATAGAGGCACTAAGAATGATCTTGAGTTTATTAAAGTTTCTGGACAAGGAAGAATTAACAGTCTATGATTTTTCATTCTGTAAAAGACACAACCAAAAGGGAATATAACAGATGTTTTATAAAATGATGGGTGACTCAGCTGAAATGAATCAGAAACTGATATTCATAATCACAAAAAAAGAACAGAAAACAGTAAAGGAAATCATCAGGTAGAAGTTATAAAATAAATAAAAGAATATTTTTTCACTAGGTGTTTATTTAAATTATGAAATTTATTGACACAGTATGAGCCAGCATGGACATTTTTACTGCAGATTAGGCTAGGAATGACTTTAATCTAGGATAGAAAAAAAATTAATTAGGTAGAATTGAGTTGGTGCCCTGGCCCTCTTTGAATACTGAGGACACAATGGATAATTTCTTTTTTTCTACAAAAAAATACTTTTTGATCTTTAATGATAGAACTGGTCTAGACTTTCGCTTTGCTTTTCATACAAGGGGCAGTATTTCTCCAGGGTCTCATAAAACAGTCAAAACATTGAGTTAGTCATGATTTTGAGGAAAAATGGGTCACTATTGCTACTATCTATAATACTTGCCCAAGTATGTCTTTAAAAAAGCCATCCAGTGCTACTTATAAAGCCACATTATTTATGGAATTACACTGTCTGGATTAGAAGTATTTTATGCTTTCTCCTTTTGTTGTTATTTGATTTATAAATCAAATGCATTTAGATTTTCTAATTTAAGCTCCTAAAGACATATTTAAATAAATATATATTTAAACATGAATTTGCATTCTCATTTGGAAGGACTATTTCTCTTTTTTGCTTTGAAAAGAAGGGAGAGCAGATCAAGGAAGAGAAAATAGGGTTACAGGGAGCCTATGATAGGGGCATTTACCCAGGGATCATAGGTTTGTCCTGATGCTGCCTAAATATAACATCTTTTTTGTTTCTTTCTTTCCACTTTACTTTGTCAAAAAACTTATCCTTTACTGGGGAAAAGAAAAAGCAAATTTGGTAGCAAATGGTAAAACAAGGGGAAACGTACATCTCCCACAAAGTGGATGACTGCTTTAACTAGTTAGCTGCTGTGTTTACTAGTCAAATGTAATTCTTGCTGATTTTCACTGATAATTCTGTGCTGATTTGAGGAATCATCTCAAAGAAAGTTCAACAGTACTTTTTGCAGGGGGAGGAGGGTTGGTTTTTTTTACTACCATTTCTAGCAAAAATGTTTCCTCAGCCACCCCTTTGTAGCACCTCACTCTAGTCCTACACTGGCAGACGCGACAACAGACCCAAGCCTTTGCAAAAAAGAGGTCCCTTCTAGACTTAACGCGCAGGAGCTCGCGGGACTGCTCAGGAGCAGCTCGGCTGCCATGATAGAGCACGGCAGCTCCCAAGTCCCACACGGAACGTGTGAAGGAATGGCAGTATATGGTTTCCCATTTGAGGAACATACATATATATATATGTATGTGCGTTGTTTTTCCTGCCTATCCCTGGCAACTAGTCTTCTCTCACCTGCAGATCTTATATTTCTTTGCTTCTGTGTTCTTCATTTTGGATCTTGCCTTTTTTTTTTCCTTGCCTAAGATGCCTCTTTTTTTCTCTCTCTTGTTTCTATTTTCTTGCTCTAGAATTCTTTGGAGCCTCTTGTATGATATTAATGGGTTTAGACTGGACTTGTCTTGCTGCTACTATATGCTTAATATGCCCACAAATCACATTTTGTTCAATTTTCCTCATCCAAAAATCTGAATAATTCTTACTTTGCTTAATATAGTTTTTAATTCCCAAGTATCACCTACCCCCAAAGTCCTTCTGTTATGTGACTGACCACAGCTGTTAGAGACATATTCCCCTCCTGCCATTCTGACTATGACATTTCCTCTCTTTAAGTCACATCAAATACAAACTTCTCACCTCACCTTACATAATCTCTCTCCCTTCACTGCTCATTTCTCATTTCCTAAACTCTTGAAATTCTCCAAGGCTGTCAGTCACTCCACAGCAAATTGCAGATAACTCTGTTGATGTCAATGTTTATATTTTTGACATCCCTGAACGGTGTTATAGTTGTGTTTAACAGTACTGAGCATGTTGTCTTGATTAATTAATGATTTTCCAGATTAAAAGGGCCACAGAAAATAAAATAACTGAACTCTGCACATGCATGTCTGTGTGCCTGTGTGTGTTTCTGGGTATACAAACATGTTTGCAACATCTGACTGTTTCTTGCTGATTCGAGAAGATCCTCAATAGCACAGGACATGATATGCTGATTTATCTGTCACAATTGTCACTGCACTCGTAAACAAAGTTTAGGTCTATGAAAAATCTCATCCTTCTAAAATTGATTGCCTACTTTAATCTTTCAAACCATAAACATTAACCCATGCTTGAGACAATAAATCCTTTCCTTAAATTTGCTGTTGTGCTGCTGGTAACCTTAAAGAGTGTTTTAGAATATGTATAGGACCTAAGCAGAGCATACTGCATTAAATGAGGCTATTTTTATCAATTACCAGCTTTGCTGCTGTGTAGGTTCAAAAAGCAAGCTGCAGGGTTTCTTTGTGATAACCTTAGCATATGGAAAACTAGTGATATTTCATATAAATATTCTTTATTTTGCAGGTGTGATGGGGGAATATGAACCAAAAATTGAAGTCCATTTTCCCTACACAGTTACAGCTGCTAGGGGAACTACTGTTAAGATGGAGTGTTTTGCACTCGGCAAGTAAGTACAGTTTCTTTCATAATTAGACAACATTGTTTATTAAGATGTGACACGCCTAATTTGGGGTTTCATTATTTTGCTGGATTTCATTTTAACAGACAGTCCTTACGGCACACACAAAGTAACCATTTGACTAAGTGGCCAATTATGAATTCCCTGCCCAGCCATTTCTGTGGACAGTGATTCATACAAGTCAAAACACTCTTTATCAGAATGAAAAGTCACATTCTTATAAACAAAAAAGTTTTTATTAAAAAGTCTTCTGCTTATCAGACTTGTGCATATATTCACTGTGATAGAACAAATCAGTAAATTGCACTTTTTTTCTACAAAATTATCTTAGTTGAAGAGTAAATGAAACTAGTAGCTTTTTTTTTCCTATACATAGTTTATGTATAAAGACAACACCAAAATGTGCTATGTCTTAATATATTTTGTGGCAATGTCAATTATCTAATTTCTACCTGGCCTGCTAGCACTCCTGGACATCAGGGTTTTAATATTCATATCCAGGGGATTGGTAGTGAGTTTAGGGACAGAAAGGTTTTAGAAAGACTTCTTTGCAGTTTCATACACTTTAAATGGAGAGTGAAATAACCACTAGATGCTTTTCAGATTACAGAATACATGATGAAACTGATAACATTATGCAAGGATTTTTTTGTGACAGTCAATATTACCATTGTTGCCAAAATAAGTGCGGCAAAGGTAGTATATAGTCAGATAGAACTAAACAGCAATGTCAGTGATTCAAACAAATTATTTTTGCTTCCGTATGTGGAAGCTGCTAAAAAGCAGATGTTCCCTGTGACATGTCACTAGAGATATATAAACAAATAGAAAAGGTAGAACTTTTCACAAATATATACCACAAAATTCTGTGTGTGTCTCTGTGTCTTTGTGTGTGTGTGTGTGCACGCGCACGTGTGCACATGCATGGGCAAGAAATCTCACTGTATGGGATATAAGAATTCAGTTCCTTTTTCTGGTTTCTTTTAGTCACAGTTTTCCCCCCATTCAGGCTGCTGAATATAATGTATCCCGCTCATAGATATTTAAGCACATACAGTTTCCTTACATCCTGGCCTGGATTAAGCAGTAGTAGAAGGATTTGTCTTTGTATCTCTTGCAGTGGAATTTCACAATTCAGTTAGTCCAGGGCCATGCCGGGTGTACGTTATCCTCCACACTGACTCTTCCTACTTGTTTATCAAAGCAGGAACAAAACAGAAGAGGAGAAGAATTTTAAAGCAGCAGTTCAGATACCTGAGGTTTACCACTCCAGATTGCTAGCAAGTCTGGTTTTCCAAAACAACCTTCCAATGGAATTTCACAATTCAGTTAGTCCAGGGCCATGCCGGGTGTACGTTATCCTCCACACTGACTCTTCCTACTTGTTTATCAAAGCAGGAACAAAACAGAAGAGGAGAAGAATTTTAAAGCAGCAGTTCAGATACCTGAGGTTTACCACTCCAGATTGCTAGCAAGTCTGGTTTTCCAAAACAACCTTCCAAAACCTGTCTTCATTACCTGAGAGAGATTTTTCTTTCAGGTTTTGTTTTGTTTGTTTTTTTAACCTCCATTTTCATGGTCATTTTGACCTTCACATGTCACTGGATTTTTTTGTTCAGCAATTTCCCTTAACAATTCCTGTTTATTGGCTGGACAAGATTTGTCTAAACCTTTTGTTTCCCTTGTTGCCTGTTTCTCCTGATAATCTGCAATTGTTTAGCTAAAATCCAGATACCCTCAATGACCAGGTCCACAGAGAATATTGCTAATTACATATGGATTCTGACAATGTTTTCTAATTTTATCCGTTCAGGCCCAGTGAAGTTGAAGGAGGGACAGGGCACAGTCTAATCAGTCCAACCAAAATGTTGGAGACCACAGACCCTGTAGAGAGAGCAATCAGGACAACGGGTTTTGCAGATTCATTCACCAATCCAATGTAAACACTTGGAAAGCAAATATGAGGGGAGAAATTCCTTATGGTAAAACACAAGCCCTATATTTTATATAGTAAAGGTAAGGAAAGAGGTACATGAGAGGGGAGAGAAAAGCAACAACTAGAGAGATTCCCTGAAATGCTGAGAAATATGAGGAAAGAGCTGTTTTGTAGAGGTTGGTGGCTGCAGGCTCTCTTCTGTCAGCAATGCTAATTGCTTTTCTGCCTCATCAATAGTTGCCATGAGGCCCTTTTACTCTCTTGGCAATGGCTGAAACAGTAACCAGGATATTATGGTTTTTTCTTCATTTTTCTGGAATTAAATTGCGGCTGCTGACAGATTCCAAGTCAACTGTCATTTTCCCAGTGAAGAGGAGGTATGCCAAATGTCCTCTTTCACATCGATCACTGACAGGCAAGAAAAGCAGCTACAAATACTTTCTATCATCAGCACCTTGAGATTTACTAAACCCTCTCAAACAGTCAGTCAGTATTCAAACAGACACACAAGGAAGACTAAGTTTGACAGCAAAGGCTTCAATTAACTTATTTTCAGGTTCATATTTGGCGTTAACCTCTAACAAAAAAAAAAAAAAAATCTGAGCCATCAAGGAATTTAAGGTTATCTAATAAGTTGACCCCATTTGCTGCTAGTGTAATGGGCAACTATTTTTACCATACACATCCCTTATCTTCTTTTCACAGACATTAATGCACAATCAAATCAGCTGAGTTGAAATTGCTTTCAACCAGATATGGTAATAATTACATGAATGACATTTCAGGCCTCATTTGAAACCTGGAGGCTGAGGTAGGAGATAGAAATGCAAGAGATTTCCCATTGTTTTTCATTTTTGCCACTCTCTCTTATTCCTGGTACCTTTTACAGATCTTTTCTTGTTACACTGCAATTGGTGCACATTTCAAAAATGAATCTGTAACTAGTTACTTCTTTCTTTATTTAGTGTTTTGAGATTTTGTTTTTTGCATTCTTGGTGTAAATAACACACAAATTCTTACAGTCTTGAAACCAATGTGCTGCTGTTTTACTCATGCTTTAATTTAGTTGCCTGACATGGTCCCTCCTCTATCCAGCGTAACTGTAAGAATGACAGAGGTTCCACAGCGATTTCCAGTAGCTGGCATTTGGGAAACACTCCAGAAAAAGCCTAGTCTTTAGTTACAGATTAATGATTTATTGATAGTGTTTATTTAGAGCTGCCAGTCACTACGTCTGTAGGAATTAAAAATAAATAAATTGGAGCTAAGCACTTTTTGTCTCCAAACTAAAAATCAAATGACTCAATTTCTCGACAGGCAGAGATCTCCTGAAAATGATTTTTTTCTGACCCAAACAATATGTAGCTGGTCCAGTTACAAGTGGAAATACTATGTTACTAATGTCACTTTATTTGATAAGTACTGGTACTAAAGAATTCAAAATATGACAGGAGTGTAGTGCCTTGAAATGATGTTATTTGTATTAGATAATGCTGCTCATGATGAGCAACAGTCATTGGGTAAGAAATCACTGCAGAGGTCTATGGTCAGTTTTTGAGGTCTGCCAGGCAGACAGAGGAGCCAGAAATAAAATTTGCTGTAATATATACCAGTGTATATTTTGCAATTAGAGATCTTCTGTGATTTCTGGCGTGTATTTATGCTGGCCCACTTTTATTGAAAGGTTGTTTTTACTGCTATATTTACTGTCATATCCCACAACAACTTTGTGCTTTGATTACCTCTGCATTTCATATATTTGCATATATAGCATACAGCTGTGTTTTCTGCCACACATATCATTATGTCATTTCAATTAGGAGCACTTGAAACTTTTGTTTTTTTTTCTAATATGCCAGAGCGTCATATTTTTTTGGAAAAGAGTCAAAAAAAGTTTTCAAGACCTGTCCGAAATTTGCATTAAGCATATATAAATACATATATATATGTGTATATATATAAATTTGAAAAGGGTCTACTTTGAACATTGCTGGATGGAAAAATTCAAAGCACCTGTAACTTTCATATTTTCTAACCAACAGTATGTTAATATTTGTTCTCGGTTAACACAATTCACTGCTTGTGCCAGGTATCTGTTGTTATTTAAAAAGACAAGCTAATCTTTGGTAAAACAAATAAATGAGCTTGTTGGTAATCAGGTAGTTGTTTATTGTCCAAATTATCCTGATTCTCTAACAAGACCATCACTCTGATATCATTTATTATATAAATCAGCAAGACAAATCATGGTCTTATTCCTTGTGTAGGTTATAGTAAAGAAGCTATGACTTTCCCAGCTGGCATACTTGCACAGATTACCGTATTCCAGACATTTCCTGCTCCATTAATGCAATTTCTCAAGCACTGCCTGCTGTCATAGGGTCCTGCCTTTTGCATTTTCTCTCACATAATACTGAATTCACTTGCAAGAGCTTCTGAGAGTAACTGGTTAATTCTTTCATTTATTTTTTTCATGTACTTTTTCAAAGAGAAGAATTATATTGGCTTCATTTTGCTCCCCATTAAAAATATGAAAATCATGGTGCTGATAGGTAAAATGACTTTAATTTCTGTCCCCACCATATGCCATATTCAGTAATCAAGTTCTTCCAGCAACTGCACTCAGATAGAGCATTCTTAGCTTTAACATTGACTGACTTTGGAAGTATCTTTATCTCATAAGTGCCTTTAATGCTATGATTTTGACATGGGACTGAAAAGCAGGAATAGAGGGAAATGAATGTTTTTGAAGAGCCTCAAAATGAACAAGTTTTCACAGTTCAAACAATGACAAAGGACTGTTCGTCCAAGCTGGCATGAAGTGCTGTAAATTACACTCCTCTTGAATGAGCATAGACTCTTGCCTTTTCCAGAGGAAAGAACAACAACAAAAAGGAAAAATGCCAGTAATATATAGCTCCTTTTTTCCTTTTTTTTTTTTTTTTTTTTGCATATAGCTCTAGGTTGTTTTCTACTTTCCCGTTAAAATAATCTTTCTACAGTCACTCTCTCACACAGATTTTTTAATGCTGAATTGTGTGTAATGCACTCCCCTTGTATCACCCTCATACTTCAACCTTTTTCTCACTGCATTTTTTGGACATGCATCACACCATGCAGCAGCTTCTATTTTATTCTTGATATAAACCTCATACTCCATTACTTTGCCCAGCCAGAGATATATATATGTTTGTCTTAGGATAGTGCCAACAGCCAATTTTGAGTGGGTAATTACATTTTATTTCTCATCTGAACAAATTGGAGGACGTGGGCAACACTTTAGGTCACGAAACATCAGTCTGAGTACCAAGCTAAGACTGGTATAGTTTGCTTTTAAAATAGAATCCCTGGCCCTTGTAGATCCTCTAAAAGATTGCTTTGCTGAAAAAAAAAAGTAAAGTTTTATGCATCCTTTTTCACTATAGTTGTTTTTTAACCACATAGATCAGCAGATAGATTTTAATCAAAAGAATCAACAGACAACAGTGCTGACAACCAATTTTTCTTACATTCCATATGCTTGTGCTTTCTGCATTTTGGAGACATTGTTTTATGCTAGTGCCAATTTTGTATAATAGAAACATTTATACAGTATATCAACATTCCTTGCAAATGCTAGCTTAGGTCATTTTAGTAATGTCAAGACCATATTTTTATTGTGAATATTCTTTCTTAAAGATAAGATTAAAAAAGAGATATTGACTTCTTTTTATTACTGAATTATGGTAAGACTGTTATGATAGAAGCATTGTTCATGTTGTTAGAGTTAATGTTGCTTTAATAATTCCATTGTAAACTCTGTTCTGAAGAGACTTATAGCTCGGTCATAAATATGCATCCCTTCTGTAATATGGGCTGCAAGAACTCAGCCCATTTTTAAATCTTGCTTTCTAAATGAGATAAAATAAAAAAAAAGAAGGTGAAATTACATATATTTAAGTCACACAAGTGAATGAAGTTAAGTTACCCATAGTCTGCAAAATATTCCAAAATGTTCTCTTGAAATACTAAAATCTTTGAATCAATTCTGTTATATCTGCAAATCCATGGAATATACAATTTTATATTATCTCCTTGACTTTTTTTTTAACTGAGTTTTCTAATTGTTATTCAAGGTTTTATTAAAAATACAATTATTTATTTTAATGTCAGCATCAATATTTTCATTACAGACTATATAGATGTACAGAGAGCTTACTGTAGCTTTTACAACACACAAAGAAAGACAAAAAGTATTTAGGTAAATAAATATGATATCTGAGCAAAGGTCAGGGAGACGATATAAAAAATTGGCATCAACTAGTGAAGGGCATTTGACTGGAGCTTAGGAGAATTTGTATCACAAAAATTGGACTAGAGCAAAGCCTAAGTGTAGTCTCTTGGGGGCCATGAAATAGCTGAACAAAAGAAGTTATTTTTGTTTGAGTCCCTCATTAAGACAATAACAAAGTACAATGGCTATAGAGAAGGTTTCTAACTATTGCGAATTTTTTTGCAGGTGTAGAGAGATGGACTTTGAAAGCCCTCGTGTTAAATGAATGTTTATTGTGAGGTCTGGTCGGCATTTGGCAAATAGCATAATTGAAATGATGGGAGTAATTTCCAAAAAATGAAGGAATGTTAAAGACATTTTAAAAGTGCATCTTTGGTCAAAACACCGGTGAAGATGTTTTCTTGGTTCTTGTTTTTCTTCCTCTGAATTTAGCTATATGTGATTCCTTCCAGACACACAAATTCAGACAATCATCCTAAAGTAATAAGTCCCAGATCCAGGTTGCACATTTCTCTAGCTAACATCCTCACTGGTATCCCAAAAGAAGCTTCCAGCATTTCCCCCATATCATTTCTTAATTGCAACGATCAAAATGTAACCCTGCCTGCTAGTCAAATCTGAAAAAAAATATGGCTTTTCCCTTCAGTCCAGCAGGTAAACTGTGCTGCAGGCTTTCCATAGCTCAGTCCCTGACTTTTATCCTTCTGTTCTCCAGTCTTGACAAATCCCGCATTACCTTGGTTATATCATCCATATTGTTGCAGAAACGACATTCGTGTGTTTTCTGCAGACAGCTATGTCCCGTGTGGGTTCAGACCCAGCAGGGTATGTTACCTGCTAGGAACTGTGGAGAAAAGCAGACACCACCTTCCCAAAATCTGACTACCTCTCACTATTCCTATGTCAAAACAGGTCTCATGAGGATTTCCATTCCAAGATCAAACTCCTCTGACGTAAGGCTCCTTAATATAAATCTGTGTTGCTGCCTCCTGCTCTAGCCCAGGTGTTATGCCAAGGAGCAGCAGAACCAATGCACTGATCACAGTTTAAAACACAGCTGCAGCTAACTCCTGTTAGTTATGTTACACTCAATCCCAAGGGCAGCAGGGTGAGTGAGGGATCAAGGGGGCAGGCTGCTGAATACCAGAGGAACAGAACTTGGGTGCAAAACGATACTAACATCTGTGGTGTAAAACGGGTTTCGCTTTTTTAGAGGCAACTAAAGCAGTTCTTTTGGCCATTTCTTTGGAGTATGCCAGAAGATCTTTGTAGTTTGGCGCAGTCAGAGATACAGCTCGGAAAGGTTGTCTGACGTAGCATGACCATTCAGCACCAGCAGCTCCTCCTCTTTAGGCATTGTATTTTGGAGATGATGTAAGTCTTGTACTTTTGAACGAACGTGCTTGCCTGTGCCCACAATAATGGTGACACACAGAGACATCTTGGATATTACAGATAATCTGATTCTACATTCAGGATATTCAGTGCACATTAACAACTGCCATTTCCACTGATTTCCTTGTGCTAGCAGCGCATACATTCTTATTCTCTGCACTGGAACTGCTGGCCAAAACAAAATATGGAAGAACATGATGAATCTTTATATTGTTTGTGATTGATAAATGAAGGATGGAGGGCTGAGGAATTCTAAACAGATTTTAAACAGTTTTCAGGCAAAGAGAAAGCTAATTCTGACTTTTCTGAGTATGACAATGACATGCCAAGATCTCATGGAGCAAATCATTCTAGATTCTATAGGTCCAATTCCATGTTGGAACTAGAGATTCATACAGTCAGTGTATTACCTATATATAGGAGGATTGCCATGTGAAACACATGGAGCCAGTGTGCTGGAATTTTAGTATCTTATGTGTTAAGGAAATGGCAGTATAGAAGTCCACTGCTAGTAATTTGCCTTCACTCCCCAAAATGATTCTTATTATGATATTTCACTTTTTATCTCCAGATGCCAGAGTGTTAAAATGACTATATCATTATATCCTCTTTTTAAAACAGGCAAACTGTGGCATAGAGGATTAAAATAGAACAATTTGCAGATCAAACTTCAGTTTAAAGACAAAAACTGGCACAGGAATAGATGTTTTCCAGATCCCATAACACAGAAAATAATGATCAGCTGGATTGATTTCTACCTTTCTTTGAGTAGATTTTTTTTTTCTTTGAGCCTTTATAATGCTATTATAAGCATTACAATCATTCATAGCAAATAAAGAATTAGCAAATCTTTAGCAAATAACGATTCTTTGGCAAATCTTGGGTAGATTTCCCAGGCCTCAGTCTGCCTTGCTTTGGATGAACACTCCAGCTATATCATACCTCTAAATGGAAGTTTATAGTTAGTGTCTTTTACCATATGGCATAGGGAAAGTGGAAAAATTCAGTTCTACCAAAAAGCAAGTCCCCGTCAATAGGACATCAGCCTCAAAGAAGCTATATTACCAGCCCCTTCCCCTCAGGACCATAAAGAAAAACCTATAAGTGTTACCAAAAACTTTGTTCAGTAATATACAGGGCTTTGCCTTAGTTTAAAGGTGATAGAGATATGTTTGCAGATGCTTGCTTGTGACTTTTGCATAGAAGGACTTTTAAATTGAGGACAAGAAGGAACAAGAAAGCTCCTGATACAGAAATCTGTCTCCTTTTATTTGTACTCCAAACCTACTATTCAGAATGATATATGCAGTCTTTTCGTCTGTGTCAGAAGTTGAGAGGATCAGAAGAAAGAAAATTCTGATAATTATGAATAGTAGTTCCTCAAAGTTACTGTTTCCATATTTCGCGTCAGGATTTCCCAGAAAGAAATAACTGCACATAAAGTATTATGGTACAAATTACTTCAATCCAGCACTTCCAGAAGTCATCACACTCTATAGCTGACCTGCGGATTTAAAGCTGTCCCAGACGCACCAGATTTACGCATGAAGATCATGTGTGTCACGAGTGGTGATAGATCTGTTGTTTCTTGGAAGTACTGGACTCATTGCAGCCACCCCTCTAGCATTGATCTGTACAGTGTAGAGTTGATCTGTAGAGTAGAGCAAAGTTAAAAATCCTGGACTAATGTGTCAACTACAGAAATTCTGCCTGGCCAAAGTCTGGGACACAGAAAAAAGACATGTTCAAGAAAGTCCCATTATAAAATAACCTTACACAAGATGGGTAGTCAGATTGGTACTGTGGTATTCTACCTCTAAGACTCCCATCAAAACATGTCGCTTAGTCTGGCAAATTGTTCTCTTTTAAGGCATTAATTCTCAACTTATATTTGTGGATTTTTCATATATTATCTTCTCTACTCACACAACATGTAATATATGTCACTTGCTTCTCAAGCTGCTTTAGACTCTCTTTTCAACAACCTCTTTGAACAAGCCACCGGCTGGAGACATTTTAAATGTTGTTATGTCTTTAATATTTTTAAAAAGAACATTCACCATCTTCAAAGTGCCTTCAGCCAGCAAGCTCAGGTAAGAAATGATAGAGAGAGACTAGAAAAAAAGTGTTACTGGCTGGCTGTTTGATACTTAGGGAGTTTCTCAAAATGGAGGAGAGAAATGAGCCTACTTCTGTCATGCTTTAATAGCTGTAGCAGCTCTGCACCTCCTCTATCACACAATATAATGTCCACAATACTATGACGAGTAAATATAATATAGAATTTTGCAATATGGCTAATACTAAATCCACAGAAGCTCATCCATTCTCTCCGTGGTGATGGAGTTCAGCTATTCATCAACCTACTTTTTCCATTAAATTTTTCATGACCAAGCTTTGCTGTTGTGACTTGATTAAGAGTAAATACCATTATCTCTTTTAAATGGAGGCACAGAAGGTTGTGGAATAGCTTTTTCCTTTTCATTCACTGCTTGCAAAAACAATTCCTTGCCCATTGTGGATATTCTGGTTTCCTGTTTGATTACATCTTAATCAGATGACTGAATAACTTTAAATATTTGGGGAACTACTTTGAAATCATGAGGAGTGTGAGTTATCTTCATCTAACTTTAGCCCTCTAACCATTAGGGATCAAGTTTGAGCTAACAGTTTAGACCGCTCAACCAAGTGGAGAAAGTCCTCTGGAGTATGACTCATTATGGATAATGGGTCATTATGTATAATGAATCATTATCCACACCATTACTATAGATGTTAGGTATGCTCTCCCATTTTAAAACCTAAAGTGTGAAGAAGATGACTTGGAGCTGGGCACGCAGTCAAGCACAGACATGCTGCCTCCACTCTGTGCTGGTAAAGTACAAGACATTTCTAGTGAGGAAGCACATCTGCACCAGCATACAACACTGACATGCATCAGACCTCTGTAGTGCAGTCACGGCCCCCATGTTGATGTGACTTGCAGACCCAAACTCGTTCCTGTTTGCTGGCCTCAAACACATCACCATCTCCTTCTATTGTATTCTAATCCTGTCCTGAAGTCAACAGTACTCACAGCTGCTACATGTCGTGAGTATTAAGTATCTATTAATAACCAAATGAAAGGAAAAATTATCTGTATAGAATAATGAGATAGTTTCCTAATTCTTTGCATCTGACCAGAATAGATTAATATGGGACATTCTAAAGGTAAGATTGTGCTACTGGTAGATGCACATTCCTGGAAAGTATATGTATGATGGAGAGAATTTCATGATACACCTCGACATTTTAATCCTACATAACTACCCTGTAATAATTAGAAGACATTTAACACAGCTGGAAGGCTAGAGGGTGTAGGGAGAAAGTGCTCTTTTCTAATCTCGAATGCACAGGCATACGGAGTTTTTCACGGTGTATTATGATGTGCACCTGTGGATTTGAAGGCACAACTCAGAATGGTGAGGCATTGTACGGTGAAATAGTGTGCAAAGGAATTGAAACTGCAGTAGGAGGTGAAATATTTCGAAGGCATCCAATTGTAACCCCCCACACCCCAAAAAATAGAAAATGCATTCTTATTTAAGAAATTGCTGAAAAATGAGGAGCTCAGATCTATGGAAAATGTATTTTAAAACCTAGAGGGTTCCCTTATTTCCACCTCATCCCTTTCCTGAAACAAATATATGCTTTGTAGTTCCAACTACATTCTTTTTCAAATGAAATTGAAAAGAATTGTACAATATTGTTTCCGATAAGATCTTCAAAACATTCCTACTTCCAGTGAAAACAGAGAAAAATTCCCAATGAATTCAATAGCATTTGTCCTGCTTCTGAAACTAACCCTTACAATCTCCTCTAAATGTAAATGCAAAAGTGTAACCCACATTTTTTTTCAAATTCAAGTTGAACATAGCCATAGTTAGGTCCATCATGGTCACTGGTGACCTCTTAGAATTTTTGTTTCAGCTCATATGAATATGGGATTTAATGTTGGTCCCTGTGAAATCATTTGAGAATTTTGTCTCACTGGGGCTAAGACTTACCTGCAGTACTCAATGTTTCCAAAAGTGAGAAAGAGAGGTCTTCTCTTTGAACTCAGCTGGAGCTTGAATAAAGTTACTCATATGAGTTGAGTACTTTTTTCTGTAATAAACAAGAAAGCTTAATATTCCCATAGATGCCTGATAAGCCCCAAATAAAAATTGATTATAACAATTATTATTATAAGATTTAAAAATTATGCATATTATCTTAAAAAATATCAATATTAGGGGTATTTCTGCTATTGCTCTGTCTTTTGAAAAGGCTGTGGATCATTTAAAAAGATGAGCAATGTATGCATATGTTAGTTAGCTTTTTATGGTAGATTTTATGAGTTTTCTAGAACAGTCACACAATTTTATTCTTTCACATCCTTACTGAGATATATTTCATACTTTCATTTCATTCTCTCATGAGTCACAAAGGAGAAATATGTATAGATATATTTTTACTTCAGATGTAAAATTCATACCTCACTTGTGAGTTATGCAAGGAAAATAAGAGGCTTCATTAAACAGAGCTACAAGTTGTCTGTGAATATGATTTGCAGTTTGGGAGTACTTTCCTTTGAAATCATTAAATCTTCACAGCTAAAGTAATTCTATCTCCTTGAAAAAATCCACTTATTACCTCATACTGACAAAGAAAAAAGTGAGTTTTTTTAAAAAATATGTTTCCTAATGACCTAGACAACAAGAAGTTTCTTCAGTATTTGCTGTGTTATGCACATTTATTTTCTGTAGCATGCATTACAGCATTTTTTTTTAAGAGGTAAATGCAATTTAAAGGAAATTTCCTAAATACATGAATTTCAGAATAACCTCATAGCAGCTAAATGAGCTAAGTTTCATGGTTTATAATGTCTTCATTGTTTCCCTGAAATACTGACCATGAAAAAAAATCTACTCATCAGCTCTATTCAGCTGAACTGTTTATTTTCTATGACAACAGAGCAAAAGCATTTTTGTCATTGGTTTTACTGGATGTAGAGTTGCAGGGAAAATATGCAATAATGGGTCGTAAGCATGGCAGCCTTATGGATAATAAAATGTACCCACCTGCCTTTCCCATTCATAAGACAGCAGTTGCTGAGTAGTATTGCATTTTACCCAGCAAAAAGTATTTCTATAGTGAACCTGTGCTGTAATGAATAAAGATTAATTAAACACTTGGGTGGCCATGGTTGCTGTTTTGCAGCCAGTGATCAGGACATAATTATAAAGTAAGAGGGCAAGCATATAAGTAGTTGACAGTCAAAGCTGAACCCAAAACAATAAATTTATGAAATCTCCAGAACATCACTCAATAAAGACTATAAACTTTAGTAGCAAATTTAAGAGTGAAATTAGAAATAAAATATGATTGTTCATAAATGAGAAAAAGAAGAAACTAATATTGCTACTTGTACTACTTCTAAAATATGCAAATAGCTATCAAATTATAGCAAGTTAAAATATGTACCTAAGGATATCAGAGGATAATCATAAGTGGTGGGGCTAAGGACAATACATTTTAAATCGTATATCAGGGACAAAAGTACCCTATTTATTCTTAATATTTGGAATTGAACAGGATGAAGTAATTGTGTCATATAAGAGTAGGAAGTTCTTTTCAATCTACTAACTGAAGTGGATATAAAATAACTTCTAATAGGGAACAAACTTTATAAAATTAGATCCATATAGGGTGCACAGAAGAGTCCTAAAGCCAAACTCACAGGGCACCAAGATTTGAAAGCAGTCAGCGAGAAAGTAATTTAAGATTAAGAATAAGCAAGCTGTCCAGCTTCTATGGCAGAAAAAAGAGCTGGTGTGATCCATATATATCTGAAAAAAGAAAAAGATATAAATGATGGGAGAGCTGAAGAAAAAAAAATCAGTCTGTTTTGTTCGTTAAAAAAAAAGTGATTTGACTTCAATACATGTATCTTCTGTGCAGGAAAGTAGTAAAGGACCATTTCACAAGAGAGAGGGATCATAAGAACCATGTCTCGAAGATGACTCCAGACAAATTCAAAATAAAATAAAGTTTCTTTCATGACATTAAGTAATCAGTGGAGCAAACTAACAAGGGAAACAATGATTCTTTCTCTCTGATACATTCAAATCAATAGCAGATACCATTCCAGGGACTGTACTTTGGCCAAGACACAAATTTTCTATGAAGATAATTATGCTAATAGACTCAATGAAATTTAATGAGTTGTGATATTCAAAAGAGAAGATTAGAGAAGCTAATACTAACTTCTGACCTCCAACTATGAGTCTGTGAATTTCCTGAATCTCCGTAAAATGCTTGAATTTGGAGCAACTCAGCTGGGATTTGGAGTCCAACCACAGTAACTCAGAGGCTGATTTTCACTGGCTGAACAATAATAGCTAGAGCCTTACCCCTGGGTGGTTCTCACCTCTATGTGTGTTATGTCTAAAGTTGGGCACCATGAAAAGTGGAGGAAAAAGTTTTTCATTGTAACTTTATGTAATTACAGCAAGTCCCAAAAATGGAAGTTAGTAAATGGTGGTAGAAATGAATAATGCTTTGAATTTGAATCTCTGTTATGAACTACATATCCCCATCTAAACTGCAACAGGTTTCAACTGTGTTTATATCCAAGTTTAGACTTGGGAATAATTCAAATAAATCCAAAATAAATTTTCCATGAATAAAGAATCAGCATGCAACAGTTATATTTTCATTTATGAGGTCTTTAAAGTTTCTTTTAGAATACCTGAAATAGTGTAGTTTTCAGTTCACAATCAAACATTTGACATTACTTTTATAGCTGTGTTCTTCCCCCCACCCCAAGTGTCCCCTACCACATTCAGAAAAATATAAGGCTGTACCAATTGAGAACCATGGAACAAAGACCCCAGGGGCTGGCGAACAAATAACAAGTCTTTGGGTAAAAAAGGATAATTGAATGAGTGCAAACACCATCTAATCCATTTCTTCCTGCAGTATTAACGTAAACAACGCCTCTTGGGTTTTTGTATAGACTTGTGTGGAACAGCAAGCTACAGAGAAAAAGCCTTTCACTGCAGAAAGTAGGCATGTAACACTGAGTCAGAAACTGTAGTGCCATTAATACATACTTCTTAAGTACCCGATTTGTTCACCCTGAGAATATTGCAACAGAAAATGTCTCCAAAACTTAGGTCACCTCAACTTACTCAAAATACAGTGGTCCTGAAATCCCCCACCTAGATGAGCATATCACTTTCTGAGCTCCTGTGCTGTAGTTTCACTGCAGGAAAATTGGGAAGTGTTGGAATTTGCTAAGTTCATCCAGGTTTTGAAGCTGTTATTTTTCTTTTACCTATATAATGAAAGTGTTCAGGACAACAGGAGTAAAACATAAAGTGCTAAAGAAGCTCTAGAGAGAGTTTTTCAAGCGATTTACTTACTCTCAATAAAAATATGGCCTCCCTTGTGGATGAAGAGGACACCTTCCATGTAACAACCATTTATTAAATATTCCCTGTGGACACTGAAGTATATCAAGCATATACGAACCTTAATTGTGATTATATTTTATTGCTACTTAGATTATTAAGCGTTTAAACTACCAGATAGCAGAATCTATATTCTCAATAGTGGAAGAGTGCTAACAGCAATTTTACTAAATATTTCAGCCCTGTTCCAACAATCTCATGGAGGAAAGTTAATGGTCATAATCCAAGTAAAGCCCGGCTGAGAAAATCCCAAGCTGTGCTTGAAATACCTAATGTGCAGCTAGAGGATGCAGGGATGTACGAGTGTAAAGCTGAAAACTCACGTGGAAGGAATGTCTTCAGAGGACAGCTGCAAGTGTACAGTAAGTGTAACTGCAGACAGTATTATCCAGTAATATTTTGTCCACACTTAAGGCTGTAAATATATATGAAGAATGCTCAGGCCCAAAGAAAAAGAAATATTTTTCTTCTGAAATAAGATCGGTATGAAATTAAGCTACATATTTTTATTCCTCAGTAATGTATTGAAGTATGAAACATGAATAAAACTGACTCCCTCAAAAGTTGGCAAAAACAGAATTTTATGTTTCTTGATGTTTAGGGTTTCTTTTAAAAACAGTACACTGTACACAGTATAATTTAAAAATCTATACTTTTGATTCTTCTGACATGATATATAATGTTGACATGCAACCCATGCCTGCTGCACCTGTCAGAAAACTATTTTATAAATGTCTTAGCATTTTCTCGTGCTTTTATCAAATGTCTATTTCACCCTTGCCATGCCTCAGTGATGAGTTATTGCTAATTTCATTGTAGAAGAGAAAGAACTGAATAAGTGCTTGTATTTTCGTAATCTAGGCATGCACAGTTTCCTAAGGTTCTGATCTTCAGGAAGGCTGAAAAATGAAATGATTTCCTCAAGGTCACCCTTTTGGCCTGTGGAAGAGCTGGAAACAGAACTCAGATCATAACAAACATGATCCAGTGTTCTGGCCGCTATATAACTCTGACTCTCTCATTAGCTAGGATATCTGTTTTCATTCTTGAGTAGAAATAAAGTTTCTACCCAAATCTAGAAGTCCACAGAAAACATCTTCTCCATCAACTCTGCAAAGATAGAAATAACAATTTTTAATTCTCCACCACTATATGATTGTCAAAATGTTTTTTTTTCAGTCATTGCTTTTATGGATAGTGCAGTTTGTGCTAATATACATATTAGAGTTGATTTAACATTACGGATAGGGGATCCACTTCAGATTGTCTCTGATTAGCAGCTATGTGAGACTGGTATATTATTATGTTTCTGTTTTGTAAAGCTTATTATTTTACAGTCTACCTTATAGGCAAATTAAAAACAAAAAACAAAAAAAAACCTGAATCAGAATTTCACCTCTTGGCATTAGTGGGGAGCGAGGTCAGTGCAGGTAACAGAGAGCTTTCAAATGGAGAAGATCAAAAGCGACCTGCAGTACAGCAGAACACGCACCACAAACTATTAATAGCCTACCTAAAGCACTTTTTCTGGGCCTTGAGATGAAGCAAACCCCTCAGTGAGCCTCTCACATCAGAGGGCTCCTGAAGACAGCATTAGTATCTTACTGGCCTACAAACCTTGACATCCCTTCTCAGGGATGTAACTGGGTTTGTGTAAATGTTGCTCTACGGCATTTTCAGCTTCCTTTGCTGACAGATGATTTGGCAGGATCTGGGGGCATTACTTGAAACAGCATTTGCTGCTATAACTCTAATTCATAACAACATTAGACTTGAATTATTTATCTTAAAGCTCATTGTCTTTTCACTGACATCTTATTCCTCCAGGACACACTGATTATTTTGGCTCAAAAATTCATATGTAGGCCATCATTCCTTACCAGGGCTTTCTTGTAAAATTTCAGAGCGGGCTGTAGGACCAGCCATGTCATACTATGGCCTCACTGTTTACATTCTCTGCAGGAATCACTTGCTGTCTGTCTGAATCTGCTTCATTTTCTCAGTTGCATCTGATCTGGTTTACCACCAAGGAGTTTGGAGAAAGCCCAGACCACCAAGTCTGCCTGTCTGGCGACATTTGATCACAAAGTACTGATTTATTACCTGATGCTGTAATCCAGATGGGTGCCATGGCAATCTGATGCAGCTAACACTTCAGATGTTGTTCAGATAGCGGTATTTCAGATGCTGACAATTTCAGATTGTTGCAGTCTTGTTGTAGTTGTCAGTACTGACCTAGCTGAAATTCAGCTATAGAAGAGACAAGGGCATCAAAAATTTAATTTTGCTACTGGCAGGACATCCCCATATACTTGACTGCAATCCATTTTTAGGGTCATGATTTCCCTCAACTGATTTGGTCATCTAGTAATTTACATTGACTTTTATTCAAGCTTAAATTTATTAATACAAGAGAGCACAAAAATTACAATTTTCATGGAGAACTCGGTATTAATCAGTTGTCATCACTGACTACCAGCATTTGCCCAATCCTGATCCTCTTGCACTCCAAACCTCTTGCTTTTGAGGGTATGCTATGGATGCCCAGGAGGAATTCACTAAATCTTCCCTTTTCCTTCCCCCTTCTCCCTTCCCCTTTGCCTTCCTCTTCCCCTTTTCCCTCTCCTTCCCCATTAATTGTACAAAGTTCAGTATCAGATCCTTTCTTACCTCTCTTTTTCTTTCATTATCTTTTCTTTTCATACACCTTTTCCTCTTTCGTTGTTTTGTTTCAATACAGAGGTATCAATGAAAAAGAAGTCAGAAAAGCAATTTAGGGGTATTGAAAACAGGAGAGCAGGTATCTCTGCAATGAACATGACAGAATGACTAAGGAAGAAAGAGACAAAGTAAAAAGAACAAGGAAATAAATTAGGAGAGAGAGCTGGACAGAAACGGCATCACGAAAGACTGACCTAAAGCAGTGAGCTTCCAGCTGACCCCCAGCAGTTGTATGTTGCTCATACAGGGATCCTGGCCTGTGCCACTAAGGCTGAGCCCTCACAGCCTGGATGTTCAGCTCCAGCTTTTCGGGGAAAGAGAGCCCTGTTCCCACAGTTACATTACTTTATGGGGGCACTCAAACACCTCAAGCAAGCAACATCAAACACAAGTTTTCTCCTTCAACACCATTGCTCTCGCCAGGGAAAATAAATGTGTGAGTGCATACCACGCTCTGGCAGGTGCTGCAATATTCTGTAATGCAGTGTAACAGCGGGTCCAGAGCTTTTCTGATCCTCTTAGTATAGACAGGCTTGGGAAACCGGGTCTAGTTTTAGGCTCAGTCCATATTCAAAGCCATTACCCATTAGGCACAACTGAGATTTTCGGAAGAAGGATGTTATTCTCCGAGGGAAAAGTGAAAGGGTAGCGTAGGGTCTCCCCTCTCAAACACCATTTTAATCACTTCCTATAAAACCTGCATGGAGGCAAATCCACTAGTGTCACTGTACATTAGCCCCAAATACATTCAAGACTGGCTTGAAAGGAAGAAATTTCTGTGGTCAGGGCAGCACCTGCAGTTGAAGTTTGCTATCTTTCTAACCCTGCCATAGCTACCTATTCTTCTTCTATTGTGTACTTCCCAACTTGGCCTTGCGTCCAGAAAATTAAGTATTTTCAGCTCAAACTTTGTTCTCATTCGCACTTTAGGACACTATCTGAAGTCAAGGTACTTGCCTATGCAAAATTTTCTCCTTTATAATCTTTTTCAGCCAAAAAGTTGCATAATTTTTTGAGAAAGTAGTCTGACTTTTCTGCATCTGAATTTCATTTTGCACAAAGGATTTTAAAAAAGAATGGCCTGTAAGCTTTCAGATTTATTGCCAGTTTGTGTTTGTAAAACATTTTGACATCCTTGAATAAAAAGAGGTGCAGGAAAGCAACATAAAATAAATCAGAGAATGGCCACAGTGGTTTTAAAATCTCTGGAGCACTATAGAAAGCTACGGCACAATATCCATAAAAAGTACTGAATAATAAAATACATCCTTCTATTCTTACATCCATCCCAAAAACTGTTCGTTGGACAGATAAAAATCAGGCAAGCATCCATTGTTCCCCAAGCTGAATGTTGTCTTTATAAAGAGAAAAACCATCTGTTACTTATGGAATCTGCTGAAATGCTTCTTGTTAATATTTAAGTTTTCCAATTAAAATTAAGGGCAATTATAGAAGGAGTTTTTCCTTTCCCATATGTGTAATAAGATGAAGATCAACTCTTTTTGTTAAAAAAAAGAAAATAATATGTTGAGTGAGAGGTTGCAAATCTGGTTACTTGTTTAGTATTTAACTCCTTTAGTTATTGACAGCATTTAAGTGCAAATGTAAAGATATGGAGAGAGACTCTTGCGAACGAGCAGAGAAGGAACTCCATTTTCCTGATGCAGGGTAAAGAGTGCATAGAGAGAGGAAAGGAAGCCAAAAAGTGAGGCAAAATATTTCTCTCAATCAGGCATTTAGCTGTGTTCCTGCTCCATCTACCTGTTGTTTTGCTATTCTGTTCAGAATTTCTTTTACTTCACTCAAAGTGATGAGAATCTGAGCCAATATTTCTGCTAAGCGCAATTTCAACAGCTTGAAAATTCAGAGTCCAGAAGCCATTTAATGTATCAGGAGAAAATTTAGGGCTGAAATACTCCAGACGATGAAAATACAATTGTCAAGACCAATCAGTCATACAACTGGGCTTTGCAAGCGTGTGGTTATAGAGGAACAGCCGTGCCAAGACTGTGCTATTAGGACAGCCTCAGCCAGAGGAACTGCAGTTGTGTACTGACGAGAACACCTCTAGATCAGACTTGATGAGACAGTTTTATTCCAGTGTAATCAGGTTCACACTCGAATTTCAAATGCTCAGGTTCAAGATGAGATCAAATTCAAAACACAAAAATGAGACCATTTATGTTTTGGGTCATATAGCAGAACTTTCAGAAAAGCAAAATAATAAAAAGAGTGAAATAAAAAGAGAGTAGCACAGTTTAATACCTCTTTGAAACTACATAATTTTATGGCACCATCGGCTAACTTTTATGATTTTTTAGTTACAAATATAACTGTCACAGAATCAAAATCATATTAGCTCTGCTCATTTTCAAATGAAAGAATTTCTGCTCAGCATGTTTCCTTCCTTCATACCAAAGCATTCAACAAAAAACAGCAGCAGCAACTAAACAATGCAATTGGATTATATTTTTAGGACAGTTAGTACAATTAGTAGGCAACAAGTGAGCAGGAACTCCCACAAGTTGCTTCCAAGTATTACACGGGATCTTTTGACTAACAGAAGAAGCCAGAGATTCAGTGCAGAGAGAGCACATATGGAGCATTTTGTGCATTAGCTTGACTGCAATAAGAATATAAGAGCAGCTGTTTTGGGTCTTGGGTTTGGGAATGAGGTTGGGTCTATCTTGCCTCTGATTTCTTCTACTAGAAAGAAATGAGTGATTCTTTTTCTGATACCTTTCCAGCAATCGCCTGGTCAGACTCTTCTCTGCTTAGGAGTGATAGACATTTGACTCACATTCTTTACAATCAGTGCAGATAGAACCAGTTAGCTACCTGTTATGCCTCCTCATATCTTCTCACTCCTTTGATTGGTGACCTGTCAGATGCCAGGCAGATTCAAAGATTTATTTCTAAACTCAGTTCCACATTTCAGGTAGGTTATCAATTATTGCATGCTCAAAACAGAGACTTTGTTGTGACAGCTCTGGATTTCTACTCATCCCAGTCAGAAGAACTGTACAGTCCTTTAGCAGCGGAACCCCTCAGCTACTTATTATCTTGATTTTTCTTAATATTTAAGGTTATTAAAGTTAATTAATTTGATCTACCATACTCTTTGCTACAGAACTTGATATTGTTACAATATGAAAAACCAAAATCTGGCTTCTGAGCATACATTTTTATTTCTGTACATGAATAAACAGTTCTTCACTGAATCATGAAGTTTTCCAAATGATAAGCTTAGGAACAATCACATAAGTATGTGATTGATCGCTTCATTAAAGATCTGCATCTCTGCAGCGATATTCCCTGCTTTTTAACAGGTTATTACATGAAAATTAGGTATTAACAACCACATATATGCCCAAGTACTTTGAGACTTAAAAAAACTACCATTTTAAATGAATGAAACCCAACACACTTTAACAAGAACGTGTGCAAATACCTTGCCAAATGTCCAGTCATTCCTGGATAAATAAACCATGATTTCCCAGTACATTGATAGAATTGCATGAAACAGAGAGATTATGATAACAATTATTGTTATTTTAAAAGCAATTACCTGGTAGCCACAATACAATGTTTCACAACACTGCAAGATCTATTTAAATTTTACTAAGGGGGTTAATTATCATAATCTCTCTGTTTTGTTCAGTTCTAGCAAATCTAGCAGTGTTACTAGATACCCTATGGAAGCTACCAGGTAAACGTTCATAAATTCAATAATGATAAATGCGTTAATATATAGTACAGTAATTTAATCCTCTGGACTATACTAAATCAGACATACTTTCTATTCCTGGTCATAACTGCTCACCGACTGGTCCAATTACATTATATCCTTTAATGTTATGGAGTTCTGTTAATTTACTTACTTTCTATTTCGGTTTTTCTTTGATTGTTTGAACGTGCATCTTCCTCAGAGTAAGCTAGGCTTTGTATAGGCCATAATTTAGGCTCTTTAATTGATTAGGTCTTCTCATACCAGCTAAAGACTTATTGGTTTGTATACAGATTTTTTTGTTGTTGTTTGTTTTTTTGTTTGTTTGTTTTGCAGCCTACCCACATTGGATGGAGAAACTTAATGATACTCAGTTAGACAGCGGAGATCAACTCCGATGGGAATGTAAAGCGACTGGAAAACCACGACCCACATATCGTTGGCTGAAAAATGGAGTTCCTCTCTGGTCACAGGTACGTTGCACAATGAAGCACCAGTATGTCACATGGTTCTCCTTTGATTCAAACAAAGTGAATTAAAGTACTGAAAAGTACTTCAGAAACAAGAGCTTGATTTTCTCTCTTCGTTTCTTGAGTGTTACTATACAGACAGATTTCTTATGCATGTCCTTCCTGGCCTATCTGTAGCACTGTAAGGTTGCAGTCATCAGAAATTTCCTCTAGTTCAGAGAAATGGGGGAGGCAAGGCATCCTGAGCTGTCTCCAACACCATATTCTTCATTTGCTGTGATGTCCCTTTGAGCAATATTCAGTATGGTGGGTTGGGGTTTTTTTGTTTTAGATTGTGATATCCTCTAAAATTTTTACTTCTATCTAAGCTGTATAAAAAGCAAGTGAGTGGCAACCCAGAGAAGGCCTGTGTTTGCTGAATCTGACTCCTTCCTACCTCCCTTAGTGTTATGTTTTGTTATGTTATTTATCACACAGTACATTTTCATTGTACATACCATATGTTTCAAAACCCTAACAAGCTGATGTAAGAGGTACAATGGATATTTTATGTTCATTAGATTTCAGTTCTATTAATTTTCTGCGAATAACAGAACTCATATCTTTACAATTGAGACTGTTAAAATGTGGCACATAAGACTTCCAGAATGTGAAGTCTTGAACTGCAGCAATATTTTAAAATTAGGTCTGGATAAAATTTTCTTTTCATTTTAAAAAAATCATTCATGGTATGGTCTGTTTTTTATTTTACTTTGTTCTATTTCCTTTACTGAATCATCAACGAATCAACTCACTTTTTTTTTTTGTCTAGTACATTTTATTTCTTATAGCCTCAAAATATTTAGAGTAAAAAAAAAGTTTTGTGAACTAACTTAATTCATTTTTCCAGATTAAAATAAAACTGTTCAATTCTGAGAGAAAGCATCTCCATTTATAAATGAATTCACAGAATGGATGTATGAATATAAAAGATGTTATGTCTTTCTTTTCAGCAAACATCTCTCGTATCTCTGAAAATCAACCAATTACACAAACAATGAAAAAGTAAACACATAAACACAGTTTATTTTTGAGGCTGCAAGGCATTGAAAATAAGGTTACATGCCTCTATTTTATCCTCCTCTGCCTTTTTAAAGAGGGAGATGTCCATCCTGAAACTGAAGCAATTTAAGTATCTATACTTCTGGTTTTCTGACTTTCCAAATCATTAGTTGTACCAGGCTCTGAAATTTCAAATTAAATTTCAGTTAAAACAGGGGCTTAAGATAGAGAGAACTTCTTTTCATTTTTTCCTCTGCACTCAAACGCTCTGGTCTTTACTAACCTTTGACTCAAGCAACAAGAGTTCAAGTTATTCATTATATAGATCTGTGAAACATTTCCATAAACAGATATTAATACTCCTTCTCTTCGACCTGCAGTAATTATTTTCTACTAAAAGACCTTTCAAATGAGAAATTGGCTCTAATGACAAAGGCAGTTAGACCCTTTCACTCTTATTCACGCAAACAGCCTTTTATATACACTTTTACAAAAATGGTGCCACAATTGAAACAAAACATTTGCTATAGATGTGAATATTATCAAATATGGTACACGCACAACTGATTTCTTGACTCATTAAAGTTCCCAAGATGAACCACTTTTAAAAATTGCATAGGGTAATAGCCCCCAGCAGGCAAGCAAGCAAGCAGATAAAAGCAGTCCTTGAGGATGATGAACTGTACACTTAAAAATATTTCTCTTTAAATATTTTCAGAGTTTTTCTCTGTTCCCCCCATCTGTTTTATTCTTATCATTTTTTAGATAACTAGAATAAAGGAAGTCCAAGGAAGTTAGTTCCTAAGTTGTATTTTAACTTAATAATGTATTCTGGCCTTTTGCCTTAACCTAACAGCCAGAACATTTCCAGTGCTTGTTTGCTTTTATACAATTATCATTTTTTTATTCCATTACAGAGCAGAATTGAGATGGTTAATGGTGTACTGATGATCCACGGTGTGAATCTCTCAGATGCTGGAATGTATCAGTGCTTAGCAGAAAATAAGTATGGCACCGTTTATGCCAGTGCTGAACTGAAGATTTTAGGTGAGTATCATCAGAAAAGAACGGAATGTTCCTTTTTTTCCTTTGATAATTACACTTGTTCTTGGCCTGTTATGACAAAGAAACATCTTTTCCACTCCAAACTTAGCAAGCAGACAGAAGTGGACTTCTTTTTCCTTTTGTTAATTATGTGTGGCTGGGTCCTTTATAGCCTAGGTGAATGCAAGTCCTTCTGTTAACTGAATGTTTTATTTTATAAATTACTGACTCAGTTATGTTTTGTAACTATTTTTAATATAAGGCTATGTTAATTCAGATGCATGTAAAAATAGTTTTTACTCCCTCAAAACCAAGTGTAAGTAAAGAAACTTAGAGAAAGCTAATAAATTTTAGTCTCCATTATAATTAAATTATTATTTCTACCAAGGCCAATATTCAAAGGTGATTAGGCATGATCTTAGCTCTACAGATTTAAATTATTGCTACTAAGTCACCGGAACTTATAGAACACTTGAAATTGCATACAGAAGCCAGCATGATGCCACAGTGAAGTGAATACATGACATAATGTGTCTTGGAAAATGTTGGAAAATTTTCATTATTTAGTATTATTTATAATATTTATATAATTTACTATTATTATTATTAATGAAGAAAAAAATGAAGCCTGGGTAATGTTGTCTTTCTGACACTCTCTAGTATTGATATAGGGTTAAAAAGGTTGTAAAACACAATAGGGCAACAGTGATAGAGGGACTTCTGTGAGACTAGGAGACAGACTTGTGAGGGTCTCCTATTTAATTCAGCCCAGCGACCTGCTGGAACACAGGTTTCTAACAAAGTACGTCTCAGCCTGTATCGGAGGTCACGGGTCTCCGCACTGCTCAGACCTTGCAAATTTCCAAAGCCGCACCTGGGAAACACACTTCCGAACCCCCAGTCAAATAAATAATAAAGCTGAAGTTCCTGAAATAATCCAGTCCATCTGAGCTAAGATTTGGTTCTCCTGAAGAGTTACTTGATCTATTACATTTCCACCATTTCCTAGCTAGTCAACATTAGATTTTTGCTGTTAACTCTTCCAAATATTTCTATGTAGCCACAAATTACATCCACAGTCAGTGGCTGCTTCCTTTTCATCACTTTTCTTTGTCAGATGAGATTCAGTCAGCAAATATGTACCTGTTGGTTGCAATGTTCTCTTGTTCTGCTTTTTCTTTACCTAGCTTATCAGGGAGTTGCACAGTCTTTTCAGTGTTTTGTAACACCGGAGATGGACCATGGCTATTATACATTGCTTCAGTAACATCAGGCTTTCGTTTTGTGACTTGTAAAATTTTACCCCTGTTAAATTTTAACTGTAATGTGGTATTAAAGAAGCAGTTGCGTTTAATTTTCTAGATTATTAAAGGGAAATGAACAGAATAAATTGCCCATATAAATATCTCTGGTATGAAAATCACTGAAAATAATGGTAGGAAATTCCTACATATCTGAGACAATGGAAATGTAAGACATTCCTATATTTATAGCTGAGATAGGGTGGGTTTTTTGTTTTTTGGGGGGGAGGTTTTTCTGCAAGCCTAGTTTAACAAAATCACAAACAAATGAAACTACCTGTTAACAGCTGGCCTTTGCTGTGAAATTACAGTAATTAGGGCCATTGTGTGACACCTTTATCTCCTTAGATGATTCCTTGCAATCAATGGGACTTCTGGAGAATGAAGAAC
Source organism: Dromaius novaehollandiae (assembly GCF_036370855.1). Taxonomy (NCBI): domain Eukaryota; kingdom Metazoa; phylum Chordata; class Aves; order Casuariiformes; family Dromaiidae; genus Dromaius; species Dromaius novaehollandiae. The sequence continues at coordinate 204,939,437 of NC_088098.1, read as the reverse complement.
AAGATATGATTACATATTTACTACCATGAAATTCACAGTTTTCAACACCGAGGATTTAGGCAAAAAATAAAAAGGCAAAACAATAAAATTTCTCTAATGCTAATATTTTCACAGGGATTAGGTCTAGCGAGTGCATTTTGGAGAATATGTGGTATTTAAACCTCTTTTTATTTTGAACTAGTTAATTCTAACAAGCTGCATATGAAACCAAACAATCTTAGAGAAGTTCTAGTTAAGTCAGCTGCAGCATTTAATCTCTAAATCTGTTGGATTTCTCAAGCAATTTTATGTCAGTATGTTGACGTGAATGACATTTCATTAATAGCTTGATTAAATTATAGACCTGACATCTAGTCTTAGCTGCTGATTTCAAACATTTTGTAAAGTTCTACCTGATCTGTAGTATAATAATTTCCAAAAGAAGAATGAAAAGGGATCGCTCTCTATTAGAATGCATTGGAAGGAAAGCTGTGACTCTTCTCTGCAGGGTTAACATCCTTCTTTTTCACAGCTTCAGCTCCCACTTTCCCGTTAAATCAAATGAAGAAAACAATAATTATTACCAAGGGCCAAGAAGTTGTCATTGAGTGCAAACCACAAGCCTCTCCAAAGCCAACTATCACTTGGAAGAAAGGAGACAAAGCACTAAGGGAGAGTAAGAGGTCAGAAGCCTGTTCGGTAAACTAAATGTTACTGTGTTTGCCTGTGTGATTCTGTGATGCTAAATGAAAATGCAGCAAGCAACAAGAACACGCATATGTAAGCATGGGTACGGCACAATTATTTTGTCATGCTGATTCATCTGACAGTAGTGACTTTATCTTTTCCACACTATAAAAAATAAAAAGCTCTTCAAATTATACAGAGATTCGGACAGATGAAAAAAAGTAATTGTTTTGTTTTGTTTTGTTTTCTCTATTTCCTGTTACTCTTTTCAAAAATGCTTCACTTACACTGTGGAGATACTATACGTTATGTATATCACATTATTAAAAGTATAGAGCCTGAGGTATTAGGGATCACATGAAAATATCACACGTGCTAATTTATTTGAAATACTTTTAATAAGGCAGACCAGCAGCTTGATCACTGTGCTAGGAACACAGTTCTAAGAATAGCTTTAAAATAATTCAGAGAAGAAAGATAGGATTCCTTTATAAGATTTAATTATACAAAAATACATTTTGCAATTATACAAAATTTCTGTATTTGGCAGCACATCTGTTTAACAGAATGCATTTGATTAAATAAGTTCCGTCCAGCTCTGTACGTTAAACATAGTTGCAACATAAGTTGCAGCTTAAATGCCAACTGTAATTGCACTCTACAAGATAGCGTGTCACTACACTAGAACAGTTTTGCCAGTCTAGACATGGTCTTTAAGTATACACAGCAATCTTATCTTCTTTCTGGTAATGTATGTGAATGTACCACTTCAACTGGTTTGTATTAGTCAAAAAGATAAAAGTAAGGCCTTTTTGTTCATTTGTGCAATACTGATGAAAGCAGTACAGTGTGTTTGTCCTCTTTAGCTGCAAAAGCCATTTCATTCTGGTGAGTTTTATTTTAATCTCGTGTCATCTGATTTGTTGTGAAAAGGAAAAATGGGTAACCTTTCAGGCCGTATTGGCTTTTGGAAAGGCATTATATAAACCATTTTACTGATAGGTAAGAGTTATATAGTATATGTTGACAAGACATGATAGAATGATATTGCAAAGATGTCAATAAATATTAACTCTTCTGAGACTGTTGTCTCTATGCTACAGCTACACAGTAAATTTTTCTGAATTCACTACATGACCTGTTCCTCTCACTGTAGCATCTCTGATCACCATCTGTGAACCTCCATTTTAGTCTAAGACCAGTAAAAACATATTAACGATTACCTGATAGCTGCCCAAACATGGCCCAACTCTGATGTTAAAAATCTCATAAGAACAAGATCTGGATATACGTTTTGGTATTTGCAGCTTTTGACACTTGCCTATTTTGACAGAGCCTGGAGGAGACAATGAAGGAACATGGAAAGTAAAAAGACATGGCTGAACTTTTTCAAATCTTTGAAAGACTTGGTTTGTCTTCAATTTAACTTTTAGTCTGCTCTTCAGGGAGGCTCTTATGTTATTCAGAGAAGTTCCCCTACACCTACTTTTTATACATGGGGCAAATATCTGTTTCAAGAGAACTCAGTTCCCACTCTGTATACAGTATTTCTTAAACAATAATAATAATAGAATTTATTTGAAGAGGAGATGAGTAAGCTTATCACATGATTTAGGGAAAGGAAGTGCAATTCAATGGAGATGGTGCCTATGTTTCCATGTTTTGGGCACTTTGGGAAAGTAGCATTGGAAGGGAACTGTCTAATACACACTGAAAAAAAGGAATAATTTGTCCTATCTTAATGAATGTGTTTCTACTTGCCTTAAAAATGGGCTTTCTGCATGGGCTACTGATAAAAAATCCAGTAAAAATGTTTAGGAACTGTCATGTGATGATTTTACACAGAATGTTAATCCACCAAGAATTAAAAAAAGAACTAATTAAATAATAAGTGAAGGCAAGGATAGATCCACCCAATATATTTTTTTTTCTGCTGCAGCTTATTCCTGTTCTACAGAGTGGTTGAATCAAGTGCATGTTCTGTTTCACTTCTGCCAAATATGCCAGCCTGGCAAAGAAATTTGCCCCATGAAACCACCTCTGTTAGGAAAGTCTCAATACAAGAGCGACCTTCTGCTCCCTGGAAAAGAAAAATTTCCACTTGACTAGTACCTGCTAGTGTCCTTTCTCCCTCTTCCAAGAGATTTTGCATCCTTACGTGTCCTTCCACACTATCAAAAGCTTGTTGACAGAAATACCTCAAGTAACATTTCAGTCTGTAAACTGAGCAAAGGCTGAGCTTCTTCCTCTTGGACTCATCATGGCTGGCCTCAGTTATCGCTGCATTCAGAACCTGAAAGGCTCTTCCTGGAATTTAATATATTTAGAGTGCAGTCTGAAAGGTTCAGTGTTCCAGATTCATAGAAAAGGCAAAAGCCAATCAGTTCACAAAGTAACTGTGGAAACAGTTGACATGCACTTCATCTCTTGGACTTTTTTCTCCCATGAACAAATGATCCAACTCAAGGTCTTCATTTTCAGAGTGTATCTGTGATAGGCTTGCTCTCCCTGGTGAGCAGTTATTATTATGACTAGTCAGCTCATTCGATTGCAGTTGGAAAGCATATGAATATTATAATAGATTTTTTATTTGGGTGCTGCATGAATGGCATTTCTATAGCATAGAGCAGAAAAGTATTATCTTCACAGTTATTTGCTGATAAAAGGTATCATTCTTTTGTATCACTAAGTTACAATCTCCTAAATGTTTTTAATTTAATGAAATTACTCCTACGAAAAACATACATATTTAACAAAGAGTACAGAGTACTCACAACTCATTCTACCAATCTCACTTTCAAAGACCAAGATCTGCTGCAACAGCTATGTTTCGATGAAATGAAAGATTGTGGCATTGGGCATCTAGTATGCAGGAGATTAAAACCTCCAAAGAACTAGGCATAGTCTATGAAACGTACTGATATTAGGGACATTAAATGATCACAATAATCATGCTAAAGGAACCACATGTAAAACAGATCTCTTTGATTTATCATTATCTCAGTGAGCCTTAAAACATTCAAAAAACATGCATTCATCAGCATTTTTCTCTAAAAGTTAAGATGAGAAAGAAAGAAAATGCTATTATTATATTTCTAATTTTGAAATTGGAACTTACCTGAGCACAACAAGAATGGGAGATCTGTAGATAGAAATACATGCAACCTCATATTTTCATTAGTCATCTGACAATAATTTAAGATTGTTAAATATCTTTATTTTCCACATTTCTCTAGACTCTATCATCCTATATTCTGATAGAAGACTCTGTGTTGTTTACAGTAGTCTGTGAAAATGTGTACTCTGGTTATTGATCTAAAAGTTGAGCTTTTTAGTTCATAAGAATTTTATTAAGAACTTCTGAATCTTTTAGCTCATAAGAAGCTCATAAGAAGCTTTGGGTTTATATAGAGGTGGATTGAGTGTTTGGATCCAAGCCTGAAAAATAAGTTCAGTCCTTAATTTTGAATAAAAAAGTTGGTTGGAACCAATTGGGTTCTAAATAGGAAGAATGAGCCCTTACGCAAGAGTATGGTCCTCAAGGGTTTTTCAAGATCGACATTCTTGTGGAGTTTCTGAAACATTTCAGTCAGATACTTTCTAAACTGTAATTAAACTCTCATTCATTATTTTAGCATCAGGTTCTAAATGAGACCGAGATGACTGTTCAGATCAGAAAGTGAGTTAGGAGCCCGTTTCTAGTTAAAAACAGAACAAAAAGAAGCTTAGTTTGTAAAGCTACAAGAAAGCAGCAAAAATTATATTTTATCAGACTTTTTATGTAGACAGTAAACTTTATAATACACAATAGACTAGACTGGAATCTGCTGTCGGTTACATCGGTATAAATCACAGGTAACGCTAGTAGTCAGTGATGAGATTCTGGCCAAATGCTTTTTATGAATTCTTTCAATTCCTGTGTTCAGGCTTCTTTAAACTTAAGGTGTTTTCTAATGATTTACTACTCTGCAAATTTTAGTAAGCCATTACTTCATGTGCTATAATCTCTGTTTCATCACTTTCTTAAGGTCACCTACCTTTCTTGTCTAGATTTATTCTTGTAGTAGTGACTATAGCTGATGTTTAAACAGATATGCTTGAGAAGCTGTAGGTATTAAAAAGCATTAGAAGTCTGTGTTCATCTGTTTTCATTCTCTCTCCTACATCCAAAATATACTTCTCCTTAAACTTATATTGAATTTTCACTAAAGCTCATTATTTCCATTATGTATCCATTAATAAACTAAAATCACTCAAAAGCATTCTACCTGTGCAAAGAATTCTATTCAGTCTCTATTATTACTGACCCATTCAGCTCACTAATAAATAAAGAAATGCACAATTAAACCAACAAATAGGTAACAGAGAAAGCAGGATTTTTATAAGGCAAATTCAGTCCTGCTTTATTTTGGTTTTGTTTCTTTTCCTCTCAAAGCTTCTTAAATAACAATGGGGACTTTATCAACCTTTTTTTTTAATCTCAATTTTGTTGTGGATTCATATTTTACCTAAAAAAAATCTAAATACAATGATGCTAAAACATATATCTATGCTTTTGTAAGATAGTTCTGGGTTTCCTTGACCTCTCCTTTTCCGACGCAATCTAAACTTTCTCCTTCATGTGTCAGAACAAGTTGTGCAGAAAACATTAACAACCTCTGAAAGTTAGATTCACAATATATTGCCATGAGCAGGATGACAGTGCCAGTCTCTCTGTGTCCATTGTATATGTCCAGTCAGGTTCTGAGTATCTCCGAGGATGGAGACTCCACAGCCTCTCTAGGTGACCTGTTCCTGTATCATACTAAAAGTTCTGTATCATACATAAAAAATTGTTTTTTTTTAATGTAATTTTGTGTATTTCAGTTTGTGCCCTTTGCCTCTTCTCCTGTCACTGGGCACCACTGAGGAGAGTCTGGCTTCTTTACTCCTCCTTAAGGTATTTATACATGTTGATAAGACCCTCCAGGGCCTTCCCTTCTCTGGGCAGAACAGTCCCAACTCTTTCAGCCTCTGCTCATACATCAGACGCTCCACCTCCATCACTAGCCTCGACATCAGCAAGGAAAGCTCTGACCTGTAAGAAATACGGCCACATACTGAATGAATATCATTACTTCTTCCACGACACATGAGATTTTATATTCAGACCTGATCCAGACCTGCTTGGCCACAGAAGTTTATAAAGGGGAGCTACCAGTTACCCATACAAAATCTGCCCACTGTGTATTTTTAAGTAGCAAAGTTCCTGTCTGGTGCAGAGCTGCTGGTGTATTACAGGCAACGCCGGTACCTCCACCTACCAATTAAATTGTTTAGTCAGTATCTGAGATAACTTTTCGTTTCTTATAACTTTACCAGACCATACTTTGGTCTCAACTGGGACTGCTCAGGTGTCTGAGTAAGGGTGGTTTTCTACATATTTTGAAAAACAAGGCTAAGAGAAAGTAAATTGCATTTAGGGAGGGAGGGGGAGGGATGGGAAGAGGGAGTTATAGTTCTTTGGAAAAGTCTCCTATCAGAAAAAGGACTAGAAATTTGCCAGTATTGCATTGTCTTTGACATTTACCTCCTTAATATCCTCATCCATTTTAGAAAAAAATAAATTTGATAATGTTTATCAGCATTTGAAAAACCACTGTAAAGCTCTACTCACTGAACTCTACAATTTAGCATCATGGCTCCCTGAAAACCCTGGCATATGCAGTTCTAAGTAAAACAGTAGTATTAAATTTGGGCATATAGCTCAGGAAACAGTCACTGAGATGGAAGATTTGCAGGAAAAAGGAAGAGAGCTGAAAATAACAGCTGGATGGTCCATCTCATAGGGACAGCCAGTACAAAGGTTTTGGCTGGAATGAGAGAAATAGGGCAAGGCTGACAAAGAAACTACAATAAAAAGCCAGCACAGCAACATCATATTAGACGTAATCAGGGAGAGCACCTGGGAATGGAAGCTAAGGGTGACAAGAAAGGGAAGAAGAAGAAGTCAGGTGGTGCAGTGAATGAGGAAAAGAGGAGGAAGCTGAATGCTATCCAGTGTAACTGGGTGCTACCTCTGTGACCTAGCCAGAGCTCCTGTGTAATACTAGTTAATTCACTTAGACCAGCCTTTATTCTGTGCAGCCCCTGGTGACATGTTCTTCATTTACTATGCACCTTACTTGGAGTCATTGAGCCTGATTTGCAGCTATATAGAAGTCTGTAGAAGCTGTACTTTGAACAACCAAGTACTGGATATTAATAGCAAGTCCTCTGAAAATCAGTCTGTACATATCCCAAATGAAAACAGGCAAAATCAGTGGATTCTGAAAATGGGGAGACCATTACTGTTTGTGAAGCTGTCAGATGTTATAAACATGGAGAAATATTAATGAGAAAATTCTGTCTTCATAGTCACATGGATATAAGATTTCAAGCCACACATTGATCTATGAAGATGTAGGAAAACACTAAACAGCAGCCTTTAAGTAAGAACAGCAATCATTAAGCACTAAATGAAACATAAATCCACTGGAGGGGAAACAGCGGTCAAGCTGTTTGTCATAATACACATGAGGGAGTGAACTCAAGCCACAGTAATTCTGCCTTTACCTAACTTTGCCTCACTTTGTGTTATTTTAATTATGTTTTTCTGAAAATTCAACAGCTCTAAAAGAAGTCAAAGAAAAGAGAGAGGGAATAAAGAGATCTAGCATAGTGACACTGAAATCCAAATAATTTTATCGGATTGCTACAGTGTTCCTAGATAGAGACACAGAGAAGGCTGGGACCAGGGTGTCTTGCCTAAGTTCAGTTTAATACTAAAATCCTTGAACTACAGAAGTAGTTATCCTATATGCCTAGATATTTACTCTGTCATCCTTTGCTAGGCAATTAGTGGAAACACATAGAGCACTTAAATCTAAAAATATCATCGTTCAAAAAGTTACTAATGGACAAGCTTTTTATATTCTTCTGGTCTGTCAGACTCATTCATTTTCAGTTTTGACAGGTTCTTATTACAGCTTTACTCTTCATTCTACTTTATATTTAAGGATCTGTCAATGTTTCCTATTTTTAATGGCTTTATAGCTCAATTGTTAGGAAAAAATTGAAAAAGAAAAGAAAAGGAAGGTGTTTCAGAGCTGAAGCAAGACAAAAAAGATCTGAATCTGTAGGTGAAATTTGTATTCAATTTTATAAAGTGCTTTTGTTGGTATTTGTTTTGTTATTTTAAAAAAATATATATTTATTTGTCTGTTATGCAGATATATGCTTTCTTCATAATTATGGTGGTAGCATTCCAGAATAATTTCAGTTCCATCTAACTGTGGTATGTAACATTAGTTTAAATGGAAAACTCTGCACTGTGAAAGCAAAAGAAAATGCATATGTGAAATGCAAGGAAAATTACCCTGAAATGTAGTTTTCAGTTTTTCTGTTGGTCCCTAAGTTCCATCCAGGCTCAGTCTAGTATCTGGCACAAACATTTCTGCTTCTGTGTGATCACTGTAGCTCAGCCTACTGCCCCTCCACTTTTTGGCGAAAACAGCACATAATTTTTCTTGTTAATAAAGAAATATCTCCAGATAATTTCATCCAACTCCAGCAGTAAATATACTACTATAGAATATACTACTACACTACTATTAAGCTGTCTGAAGGTTTTACTTTGTGTCCCCCGCTATATGTACAAAGAAAATGGCCACTCAGGAGTTTCAATTAGTTTAACAAATAACATTTTCCAGAGGCTACCAAATGAAATCTGTGGTTATATTCTTGTGTATATCTTGTTATCCATAAGATCCTAAATGACTGCCTTGAACTCAGACATCAGTCTTTCTTCTCGGTAATGGTATGCAGGATGATAATTTCTGATATTTCTCATTAATATGGTACTTAATTATATTAAGCTATATAGCTTCAACTCTATAGTTATAGAGCTATTTAGGCAAATGCTTGTTATTTCTAGGGAAGTAATGTTTGATCCCAATGCAAAAGTGTATGTTTAGGAATGCATATGATAATATTCATTCAAGCTTACATTATTTTAGAAAAATATTCTGTTCATCACTAGTTGGGTTGATAGTTGAAGAAATGCTCCACCATATCCTAGCAAGGTTCAGTATGAATGAGATTTAGCTGTGTGAAAACAGATGTGCAGAACCTTTGGAAGTGCCCTGGGAGCAGCACCTGCCCTCCAGCTGCTGTGTAAGAAGAGTGCAAGCCTCCCATAATTTCTCTGTGATATCTGTCAAGTACATTAGGATGATTTGGATCACCACAGGCATCTACAGCAGGACTAGACACCAACATTTAGGGAGCTGAGTCCAACCTTTTATGGCCTTGCTTTTCTATACTCTGACACAGTAGTTTTTCTATTTTTTTTCTCAGTTACTGAATTGTAAATAGACATATCCCTTAGCCCCCCAGAAGGGATAAACATGAAGAGCTTAATCTTTTCAAGTGACTAATCATCACAAGATATTTGATCTGCTGTATATGCCTTTAATATATGCTTGCACAACTCAACTAATTATCAGTTGAGCAAACAGTTCATAAAATCTGGTTCTAACTATGATTCATTTCTCTGCAGTTGTTATAAATGGTTGCCAAAGTTCCTGTTTGTGCACCACACAGGCAGAATATGACAAGTCATCAGTTGCTTAAAGGTTTTTCTTTGCTTAAGGCCCTTCAGACTATGACTTTCAGCATAATTCATCCTTAATAGAAGCTACATCTAAAATTCTTGGGAATGTAAGCACTTAACTTCCTGCCACCAGCTGATCCCCAGATTCCCAAGTGGCACTTTAATGATCAAAAAGTGGTGAAGAGAGAAAATGCAGAGGACATTAAGAGAGAGAAACTTCATGACAGAAATTCTTATCTTCCTGTGAGAATTCTGCAAGTCACTTCTTCTCACTTTTTGCATAAATCATGGTCTAATTTAGCTGTGGCAGGCTCATAATGGGAATTAGAGATCTGGTTATAGAGTAGAAAAGGGAAACAATGATAACCTTGACTATATATGAAAAACAAATAGCGAGATCATCTCTTAGCAAAAAGGAATCTTTGTTCAAAAGCAGCACTGTTGTGCTAATTGATTGCATTATACAATATGAGTTTTGATAACACAGCAATTTTGTCTGAGCTCCTAAACAACTCTTATTCTGATGTAAAATCCCCAATTATCTTACTTGTAAAAGAGAATAAAATCTTAACAAGGAATCCAGTAAACTGACACCCTCCTTCAGAAAGAATGTCAGGAGATTGCAAGGCTTTCAACATTTCAGCCTTTCTGAAATACAGCATTAGCTGAGGCTGCTGAAGGAAGACAGAGTACATGAGTAAAGCAACAATCCGAGACCCATCAAGCCAGAACTTTTTCCTACAGATTAGAATTAGTGGATATCTGTCATGTTTGCACTTCTGTACATCTGCACTACTTGTAGCACATCGCTCTTTGTCAAGGTTCAGATTTGCTTCACTATGAACTAATTAAACATTACATTTCCACCTGAAAAATTTATACTAACTTTTCTATAAGGAAAATCAAGGTATTAGTTTATTTAAGTCATTTGGCAACATGGCCAGTATCACATTATTATTGATTATTAATTACATTCCTTGTCTTGAATATTATCAGTCTCACATTCTTTGGGCATACTATTGATTTAAAAGAACTTTACATTAAATGTTTCTCTTTAATAAATGATAGAGAGGGAGGAAGAATTTCAAAATGGAATATTTGTAAAAAATAATAACAAGAACGGTCCATCCACTTCACTGCTTGTAACTTGTGAACTCATTTACCACCGTGCAATAAATTATTTCTAACATGATCTAATTGTGTATAAAACCAGTTTTGGGTAAGCCTTGGTTAATTACTAGCACTAGTGAAACCAAGGTTCCACTGAAGATAATGACTTCCATAGAAGTATATTTTCCAAAAAAAAATCTGAGATTCCTGTATTTTTCACTTTCCTTTCAGTGGCTGTATACAGCTAGTGTCCTTACAGAAAATAGGTGAAAAGAATGACAGAGAGAAAAGAATCATAACTTTAGGGCATATGAGAAAGTTAAAAATGTTCAGAGACTTCTTTCTAGTAGACCAGCCTTGACAAAAGAGATAGCATTTTGGTGAGAGCAAACAACTGAGGCAGCTGATATCTGTGACTACATTTAATGAGCATGCCTCCACTGTGTCCTTCTCCTACACTTTCTTTTTGCAAAATCTTTTTTTTTAATTATTTCTGTAGTTGCTGTTTCTAAATGTTAACAATTAATAACTTCCAAGGTAACTAATATGCCATTTTATCAGGTCATTAATAAAACTATTTAGTAAAACTAGCACCAACATTCATATCTGCACCATTTCACTGCACCTCACATAATACCTTACTTGCTCCACCTCCCTCCATAGACCGCTGCCCATGTACGTAATCACTACCATGCTTTTTTAATACGCTCATTGGCTCTTTTCTCCTAGCCTATGTTCACAGAAGAGATAATCAGCCTAAAGCTGAGAAATGTGTGATTTAAATTTTACCATGGTGTCATTCAATTAATTATGTTAAAGCCATTGAAACATCCTTAAAGGATTAAAAATTTACAGTTTCTAGTTAAAAATTAAAGAAGACTGACGAGAAAAGTGTTTTATTTTCATTTGTGCTGACTTAAGGTCATCATGCATAAAACTTCCTCATTACATAGCCTATTTTAGTTGGAAAGTAATGATAAGGTATTGCACCAATACGATAAGGTGATGTGATATGAATACCATAGCATAGGATGTACTTTGTGAAACTGGTAGATGCTTGATCGAGCCTCCAAAAGTCTTTCATGTTTACAAAGTGCTCAAATCACAAAGCAGAAAAGCCCCTCATTTCCCCTTTTCTTGTAGGACCCATCAACATTTTCAGCGTTCTCTGACCTGTACCTTACTGATTCTTCTACAAGAACAATACCAAACATTGTTTCTTAGAATTTTACATGTTCTGTGAATGTTTATCAATGAAATATTTCTCTCATTATGTTTTTTTTGCTCGTTCAGATCATCTTCCCTTTCCTTCTCAAGTTTCTTTACTGCTTAATATCTATAGCAGCTGCATAATCGCAAGACTCACTCTTCTCGTGTAGAAGTTCACTTGTTAGATCGAACGACAAATACTTAGAGATATAAGAAATCCTTTTTTTTTTTTTTTTTAAGAACTCTTTTTAGCCATGGAACATTAGTTCTCCATATTAAAGAGTTTTGTGTGGTTTGGCCGGAAAGTCACAATACTCCAGAAAGTAATGACACTTTACTCAAAGTTTCTTGTCTAGTAAAAATCAAAAGACAGCCCCCCACCCAAAACAATGCAAAAATCATTTTCAGACTAAAAAATTTCAAGAAAATCTTCAAATAATCTCATCCTCATATCTTGATAATTCCATTTCCCAATACTTATAGAAACGAATATCTATTTTTTTTCCTTTCACTCATCAGCAACTTCTATTTTCCTGGATTTTCCCTATGAAGACCTATGTAGAACCACATAACTTTGAAACATCTTACTTTTCTACTCTTTTCTATCAACATGTGTTTTTGTTCTACTTTCCTTCCTTCTCCTCTGGTACCTTTTGGATCCTTTGCCAACAATACCAAATCCAAGTCTTTCTCACTCATCAATCCAAAGGCAAAATGTATATTCATGAAGAGCTAGTTAGTAAAGACTCTTTATAAACAAAATATCACAGTAATATTTGTCATTGATCTTTTCTTATTTTCTTTTTTTTTTCTTTATTCTGCACTGTTGTGGTGTTCTTGGAAAGCATGATTGTTATTACAGAATAACTGAGGTTGGATGGGATTTCTGGAGATCATCTAATCCAGCTCTTCACTCAAAGCAGGGATAGTTTCTCAAGCAAAACATCAGATTTCTCAAGACCTTGTCCAGTCCAGTTTTGAATATCTCCAAGGATGGAGATTCTACAACCTTTTTTTTTCCTTATATCTAGTCAGATAGTCAAACTTGTGTCTGTTGCCTCTTGTCCTATGCATCTTCAAGAAGAGTTCATCTCACTCGACACTTCCTAACAGGGAGGTGTAGGAAGCAAGAGGATCTATCCTTAGCCTTATTGCTCCAGTCTGAACAAACCTAGTTCTCAGCTTCTACTCATATGTCATGTGCTCCCACCCCCAACACCACTATTACTCTGTGCTGGACTTGCTCCAGTATGTCAATGTCTTTCTCATACTGGGTGCCCAAAACTAGATATAGTGGCCTAGATGTAGTCTCAGAACAAAAGTGCCAAATAGAGGGAAAGAAACACTGCTCTCACCCTCCTGGCTGCATTCTTCCTAATACAGCCCAGGAGACAGTTGACCTCCTCTAGTGCAAGGACAATTGCTGTCTCATGTTCAACTTATCCACCATGACCCCAGCTCCTCATCTGCAAACCTGCTCCCTATCCAGTCATGTTCAGTCCCTACCGTTGCATGGGGATATTCTATTACCAATGTAGGACTTTACTGAACCTCATTAGGTTTCTCTCAGCCCATCTCTCAGCTTGTCATGGTCCATCCGAATTGCAGCCCTGCTCTACAGCATAGTTACCACCTTCAATTTGGTATCTCCCACAAACTTGCTGAGATTGCCCTTCATCCCATTGTTAAAGTCATTAATATAAATGGCAAACAGCATTGTCCCTGGTAGAGATCCCTGAGGGATACCAATGAGCAGCCAGCCACCAGCTGAACTTTGTACCACTGATTACAGCCCTTCGAACCTGACAGTCCACCAGTTTTCCATCCAGTACATATTTTGCCAAGTTGGCTGTAAAGACCCTATGAGACAGCATGTCAAAGGCCTCTTTAGAGGCAAGGTGTACAATAGCCATTCTCCCCTTATCCTCAGAGGGAGCGGTCTCATCACAGAAAGACACAAGGTTAGCTGAGTACAAATTGCTAGGTAAAGCCCTGCCCGTGACACTGCCTGTAAGGCCAGATATTGATCCACAGGATGTGGCCATTCCTATCCCAAGCTTCTCCTTTCATGGGAAAGATTAAGACCACTGGGGCCTCCATGCCCTTCATGCTCCATCCAAGAGCCCTGTAAATCACTGTTGAGATGCTCCAGGGTCAACCCTAACAGTATCATTGATGCCCATGTGTACATGTAGCAATATTCACTGCTGAATGAACCACAGCAGTCTCTCCCCAGCATCCCAGATGCAAGCCCCTGGGAAGCAGAAGAAAGCTTCCAAGAGATCACATCGTGTCACATCACATCATGTCACAAAACAAGCTTCCCCACTCCTCACCCTCTCACCGAAGGGAGTCCTTAATGATTATTGCCCACTTTTCTTCTTTTAGAAATGCTTGGTTTGGGCTCAGCCACTTCCTCTGGTGAGTCTTGCTCCTCCTCACCTGCTTGCAGGATACTGTCCTGAAGTTACAGATCCACATATGTAAAAGATCTACAGGTCAAGAAGATCTAGGAAGACCCCTATTGTCTGAAGTCACAGGCTTCCACTCTCACCCATCTTGCGAGTCTCCATCTACTGCTCCTTTAAGTGTAGTATCTAGCTCTTCCTTTGCCTTACATCATGTATCTTGAGCTCTTGTCTCTACAGCATCTCTGTGAAGACCCTGTCAATCTCCCACCTCTTGTCCCCAGCATCAGGTCTGCTTACTGGCACTGCTGCACTAACAACTTGTGAGGCCTCTGTAAACTGCATTCCTGCCTGCCAGTTCAATAACCACTCCCCAAACACCAGCTGAATAGGTGTTTGGGCAACCTCCTGACTACAGTCAGCTGAAGACAGAAGGTATAGACTTCCTGTAACCAGGAGGCAGCCAACAGAAGCCCCTGTTATAGCCAATAGATACAAAAGCCACCAAAAGCTAACCCTCACCAGCAACAGCAAGCCACCAGAAGTTGCCAGAAACAGCTTCCAGAAGGTGGGAACTGCAGCAATAACATCTGGTTCTTTGCCTGCTGTGCTTTGGGAACTCTATTTGTTCCATAATTGATTTTTCATCCGGGATGGGAATATAGTCTCAACCTGCATTTTTCTGGAGACTTCCCTAATCATTTTATTTCATATTCACATTATATTTCTAGGAAGAAGCAAGAAAAAATAGTTTTCACCTTTTTAATTACACATCCAGGCTAAACTAAGACTTTGCACATTTTTTCTTCAAGGAAGAGAGCAGAGAGAGACCCTTTTATCACAAACCCACTAATAGCTCAGTGCAGGATTGTTTTTACTGCCTTTGACAAACATTTGTTCTGGGTCTAAAATATTCATCAGGCAGGATATGGACTTGAATTTAGGTTTATATAAAGTGGTGACTGTTCTGCAGTGGGCTGTGAAAATAACCAAACTAGATTCTGGGATAGGAAGACTCAAAACCCTGCAGCAACAACAGTGACATATATCACCCTGGATTTCTCTCTTTTCATATAGTTTAATAAGCAGTGACTCATTTGTGGTTGAGATATGGGCCCTGTTCTTTTTCTCTGTCCCAAAATTTTGCTTTCAGCATAGAGTTTAGCTTTTGATGAATAGCACTTTTGGATTTTAAAAATATTGAACTGAAAAAACAGGGCATTTCTGTGAAGGACTCTCTTTTTCTCTCTGTAGCACAAACCATTTTGTGTTTATTGCAACAATCTAAACAGTAAACATTTTAGAAGTTAAAAAGCTTCTTTTAGAACCATTTATGGATAACTCTAATTTTGTTTACAAAAGAAAGGCAGTCCATGTTCTTGTAAGAAAGTGAAACAAGGTGCCACAGTCCATAAGCTGCTAACAGATGTATTGAAAATTGTGCGTTAACGCAGATGTATACAGAATATTTTACAATTCAGCAACTGAAGTAACATATAGTGCAAGCAAACATTCCAATAAATGGGAATAAAAAATGATTAGCATTAATACACGTTTAAGTTGCCTTAGACCTTAAGTGCATTTGGGAGAAATTATGTTAAACTATTCTGACTTTATTACTGACATCTCAGTAGCTGCAAATGAATCTTTCTCAGCCTACCTCCTGATTCTAGCATTTCTCCTCATTCCGATCTCATGCATTAGTAAGTTCTGAACAATCCACATCTCGTAGCACATCAGGCACTATTTTTGCTCTGACAGCCTTGTAATGGGAATTATAATACTTGCTACATTTCCTCTTGTTAAAAACAGAGGGGAGTAAAACACTCACTATGTTTATCTTGCCTTGGTTATATGATAACAGGGGTGCTCTTTTTCACTGTGAGCTCTAAGCTTTGATGGCAATTTGCCATAAGCAGCACCACATCCTTTGTTTTTGTACTGAATCTCCTTCAGATGAAAAGTAGAATTTGTGGGGCCTTGAAATTGCCAGTACATCAAGAGCTAAGTGCTGCGTTCAGTGATGTGTCTAAAGTTAAAGCTTTTGTCACATTATACACCTTAGTGGTGATTCATTTTGTCTTGAATCAGTTTTTCAACACTCTTCACATTCATATGCAAAGCGTAGCATGTTACTGTAGTTGTGCTTTGTTTTATTTTTATTTTTTATCCCATGCCCTTTTCTTCTCCCTTTTTCACAAAGAAAGGATCAAGCCCAATACAATAGCTCTTTGTTGTCCACTGAATACCCACTCAAGGATATTGTACATCCTGTTTGATATGCCATTAGTACACAACAGCTTCTAAACTCTAATGTCAGCTTAAAAGACTCATGAGATTCTGACTGTTGAATTTAAGCACACGTGATTTCTCCTTTAAGACATAAATCCTACTTGATGTCTGACTTCTGCATCATGACTCAAACTGCACTTTCATGTGGCACTCAGATAAAAGCATACACTAGAAGGTATAATCCAGATTTTGTATTGAAGAGAATCCCTTCTGTCTAATAGCAGCTCCTATAAAAAGAAGTCCTCGTAACCACAGCAGTAAATGAATCGTTATTTATTAAAGGTTGTCTTCCTTAGCATGGGGTTTCCTGTTCTGTTGGATATAATTTTCCCTATATTATTAATGAAAAAGCTGTCACTGCATAAATGTAATGTAGAAAATAATTCAGACACTTCCAACAGAATCCCAGAATGTAGAGAACTGTATGATGAAAATGACTGTAGATAGTTCAGATAATAAAGCTGGAATACTGTCCTTTTGCAGGTGGGTATCGATCATATCCTCAATTTTTTTTTAACTTTTACTTCTGTAACTGGGAGATCTTAATGTAACCCTTATCTACCTGTTATTTTGTACTTGTGAGTACATGTTGAATTTTGGTTATTATCTTTTTTAACACAGATCATTTACTTTTAGGAATGGAGTACCATTTTAGGAAAGAAGACATAAAATAGAAAATCACTTCTACCAAGCCATCAGGCCTAAAATTGCTATTTAACTCAGACACGCGAATTATTGTCACCCCTTTGTTACTGTTAGTTGCGCGGCATTCAGTGTTAGTACTCTTCACACAGCTTTGTAATGTGTAAAAAGAGCATTCCTTATATTCAAAAGTCTTCAACCTGTGGTACCATATTCCCATCCTGTCAACCACTTGCTGTGATCCTAAAATGTCCAATTACACAAATGGCCTAGCAATGGATAGTTCTACCTTGCTGGCATCTGCTCTCCAAGTTACTGTAAATAGGACATCCTTTTGCCCGTTTTCAGCTTAAGGACATCAGTTTTTGTAAATGCACAAAGAAATATTTTTCTATTTACGTCAGTGTTGTATCATCTAACTCATTTTCAGAAGCACTTCTTTTTTCTATGGATAATATGTTTCTCTTCAGAGCTGGATATGTTCCTTAGTTGCATTTAAAAATATGTTCCTTCCTAGTGAAGGCAGGTCTGCTGAGAAAAGCCAAACAATGCATTTTGGTATTATCTCTCGTACTCCAAGAGCTCTTTTATTCAGCGTAACACTGGCTTTCAAAAAATACTTTGACTCATTCTATTAGACATGGATTTAAGGATATTGAGTGAGAAAGCTATGACTGTGGTTTGAACACTTGATTTTGTCTCCATTTCAAATGACCCAAGCAATGGAGCAGCTGCTCTCTTCTTTACTCCCTGCGTTAATTCCCTATGCAATGGATCAATCAGTTCTCAATGTGTATCAAAATACAGTTTTCCTTTCCGTATATTCCCTCTTCCTTCCATTATATCCTCTCTGCTTATTTCTGTGATAATGTTGAAAGAGGTCAGTTTAGTTCTGGAGTACTTTCCCACAAGTATTTTTTCCTCTTTTCTTGAGATACAAATTCCTCACAATTTTTGCAACATTGGCTTAATAAAATTCAGTCTTCTCTACATGCAGGTCCATATTCCAGTGAGTAGCTTCCTTGGGCTTCATCTGTAGTGAAGTCACTGAGCTTCAGCCTTGGGGCCACCAGGGTCCCATTCCCCGAACTGCCTGCCCTGTGTGTGTTCTGCTCCTCTGCTCACCATGAACCACCTAATCCCTGCCAAAATGAAATCCCAGTAGCCATTCTGCGAATAATTTGCTCTAGGGATCACTATCAACATGTAGCGCACCATGTTTGGTTCCTTTCAGTCTGCGTGGTGCTCCAGCACTGTCCCAGAAGGGTTGTGCATGTAGGTGCCCCACGTGCCGCCGCACTGTAAGCCACAGGCATGCAATGTACCCTTAGAGGCACACTGTAAAACACCATTCTGAAGACTTGTAGCATAACAGGATTACCATTTCAGGCATTCTGAAAAAAATGAAATTAAACATTTCATGGCCACAGCACAATATGGTGCTCAAAGGAGGACAAGGTCAAAACTGTGCATTGCCCTTATACCCGATCTGCTCTAGGGAGGCCTAGCCCTAAGCAGTGTGAATGTGACCAGGGAAGCTGGAGATACCCACTGAGGATGACGCTCTTATCAGTGCAGACTTTAGTCCAGTTTGCCCTTTTTGAAAAGATAATCTTAAATAGAGGTTTATAAGCTATGCAAACAGATTATGCACCCTTCTACTTAGCTAAACCGAATCAGCTCCTGAACTCTGCATCCAACAGTATTTTCTAAACAAGCTCTCCTGATACAACTTCACTACTTGCCAAACAAATCGAAGATAAGTGTGTTCACTGATCTGAATCACCAGTGATGAAAAAAATAGTTGTCTGTCACATTCAGGAATAATTGTATTATTTGTATTTATTGAGCAATCCAGATATGGAACATTAGTCTCCAACTGTGATGCAATTTTGGAGAGCATTTGCTTGTTTCCTAATATTTCAAAGATGTCTGCTCAAACACAAATCTGATTCTTCCTGCAACTGTATTGCAGACTTACAGACTTCCTGCATCATTTTCTTTTTTTAAATCCTGTTACTATTGTTCCTGAAAGTGATTTTGTGTCAAACAATTCTATCTTATTCATGTTGACAGCCTTTTACAATATATCACATAATTCTTACAAGTAATAAGGGAATATAAATATAAGGGAACATAATAATAAGGAAAACCTGAGTTTTAGATATGTGCAGATGCTACCTCAGACTCATTCTGATGGAGCCACATGCAGAACTCAGGCTGTGAGTCTCAGTGCAGCATGGTGACCAGCAGTCAGGCTTCAAACACTAAGCAGTTTCCAAATATCAATGTCTGAATTTATCTCGTGAAAACATACCCAGATATGAGTGGAAAAAGATATTGAGTAAATTTTATTGAGGAGAACAAATAATTTTTCCAAAATTTGACTTAAACTTTGCCTGTAGTTGTTAAATAGACATAGTTTAAAGCCTTGTTGTGGCCAAAAATCAGAAATTAAAAAAGAAAAAAAACCAACAACTTTTAGTGTTAGAATTCGTAAGATCTTTCCCATTAACAGAGATATGGTTCGTAGAGATGACAGAATGAGCTCTACCAAGTGTAATATTTTTGAATATCCATGTCTAGTATTTTCAGTGCATCGTCATTGTCCGAACATAACATTGACAATTAAACTTCTCTCTGTCTGGGGCTTCTCAGCAGCTCTTACAGTACCAGTGTGCACTGTGTTGTGAACAGTGAAAACACAAAGTCTGCTTCTTTACACCCAGGAGGCTGCAGGCAGGCACACTGAATCAGCCTCATCTGGGAGGTGCTTGGGTGGGAGAGCTGCTGAAGGGGCACAAACCGACAAAATAGGCTGAAGGATGATTTGAAGAGGGGTATACTCTGGACAAGGTTTTCTGAGACAGATTTTTTTTTAATTTGACTTAAGTTTTATGTGGAAACAAAATCAGTCTTTCCTAAGGTAAGGAAATACATGTAGCCTCTTATATACCCCCAAACTCTACCAGTCAATAACTGCCTTAAAAGCAAGTGGAAAAGAAATATTTGATGGCAAAATTGCTGTTGTGTATTGTACTAGCTAAGCTTTGACTGTAGTACAGAATTAACAGTTTAATTACAGAAGCAACTGAGGCATTTCACTGGTAACACTGTACCCTCGCAAAGGTTGCAGTCACACTTCCACAATACTCATTTCAAACAAAAAGTAGAGGAAAAATGTAAAGGAATGTTGATATTGATATAAGACAGTTCATCCAAAAGAAGAATTGGCTCTTCAAGGAACACAAAGTACAGAAAAATTTACTCCACTCTAAAGCTCTTGATTCTGGGCTTCAGAAGATTTCAGTTTCTCCTAAAATGTTGAGGACAGGAACTTCTTATTCTAAATTACGACTTTAAGGTCCTTTAGTACGATACTTAAATCTTGCTAGGGAAAAAAAAAGAAGCATCTACCACACTTCAAGTGCACGTTCTGGAAGCTTAGAAATTTTTCTACAACTACTATCATTCTCCTGGCTGGATGATTGAAAAATGAGTATTGATGACCCAGATTCTTAACCGCACTCGCTAGAGCTCTGAGGAGGATTGCACTGCGATATTATTATCCATGCACTGTAAGATGGAATTTGCACTTAGCAAGAGGAGGATTTTGATCAATAGCAATAATTTTACACAAGCAACTCTGTAGATAGGCATTAAACTTACTAAAGCAATTAGGAGAAGTTTAAAGGACTCAAAAAATTACAAGCTGCTGCTCTTATCACATTCTTAGTAGTAAACTGACTGTGAGCAAAGAACTACTATCAAAGAAGATCAAAATGAAAAATAGTTAAAACATTGCAAACTGACACCTTTTTCATTTCTTAGGCAATAATATAGTTTCCCATGAAAAAATTCATGGGCTTAGCCCAAAATATGATGAAGAAACTGATATGTCTAACTGAATCCAAACTATCTAAGTCGATTATTTTTAGCATTTAAAACTGTCCCAGAGGATTTCTATCCCAGGTCTATCTTGACAAAAAGAAGAAAGACAAAAAGTTGTATTTCAGTGAAATGGTCCAAAGATCAAGGAAGGTAAAAATCTGAATTGAAATATAGTCAGAGGATGACAAATGTTAAACAACACCTTCCTAGTCATCTCATGGATTCATTCGATTTTAGCCAAAATGTATCAGAACATAATCTGGCTGACCTACTATACAGCCCTTAAACTTCTTCTAGTTACATCTGTACTGAGATCAACAATTTATGTTTAGCTAAATCATAACATTCTGTTCTGCAAAGGATGTTGACACAAGCTTACATGCAGAAAGTTTATTCACAGGATCTATAGCTGACAGCATACATCAGATCTATCAGTGAAAGTTAATTTTGGGAAAAAATAAAAAACAAAAGGCAAGACAGAGAGAGAGAGAGGGAGAGGAAAAGGGAAAACTCTCCCTAGTGGCCACATGGGAAGAGAACTGATGAAGTCCGCAGATGAAAATCCTCTCAGAAGCATCATCTCCAGCACAGCAGGTGGTCTCCCATTATGCTTTCCTATACTAATTATATAGATCTTCCTATGATCCGCTCAAGCTCCATATTGCTTTTTCCTGCTTAGGATGTTGTTAGCGTTGATTGGAGCACGCTTTGACCAGGGGCAGGTGTTGCATGCTGACTGGTTGTTAAGCATTTTGCATGCATAATGTTTGTAAGATATTTTAATGACTATTATTTTTGGCTATATTTAATAGATATTAACTATATTTCATATAAAATACATACATATTGCATATTATGTATTTCTATATGACTGTTATTATTTATGGCTATTGTTAATGGCTATTAGTTATTTTGTTATTCACAAACTTTTGTTTTTCTTCTAACATAAACTAAAAGACACAAAACACGGGTAAATAGCTTGTGGGAGAAGGGGTGATTCTCACACTGGTGACAATCACTTCCAACGAGAAATCCAACAACATTATCATGTCTTCCATGTCTGCACATGCTGATTAGAATCAGGTCATCATTGTCACTGATGCCTATGCAGCCCACAAATACCTGTTTTGTGATTAAGTAAACCTTATCCATTATGAAGACATTCAATTTGTTTGTAACATGCTGGGTTTGATTTTGCACTATATTTGCTTTCTTGTCATTTCCTCTTCACATGATCTAATTTATCGGCTTTGTAGCTGTTACAGCCTGGCAGCTACAACAGACCAGCCTCCCTATCTGTAAGGGTCATGACAGAAGATTTTCATAACCTTCAAATCCCCGGCTTTGCAGTAGCTGCACTATCCAGTAGATCACATCTAACTTTTCCCACAAAGATCTTACACAGATGTCTGAGAATATCACTTAGGTGTTCCTTCTCCTTTTCTTTTTATTTTTTACCTCTATCCCAAAGTCCTTCAAGTTTATGTGTAGTTTCATTTGATCTTGTGTCGTTCCGATATGAATTACTACCAGTGGTGGCGTGACAGAAAATCTCAAAATTCCTCCTAATCTCGCTGTTACATCTCAGAGTTTTGTTCCAGGAAGGCAACAGATCATCTTCTGGTCCTTCTGAACTTCACTGAAAGCAGTGATACAATCTGAATTACATGTCCATGCCCACTGGGAATCAGTTCCAGCATTGCCTAATCTTTCAGAAAGTTTCCTTACCTAAAAGACATCTTGTAGTCCAAAAAAAGGTAAAAAATCAAATGGAAAGCAAAGGAACAAATGAAAGACTATGTGTTCTTCCCAAGAAATAGTTTTCATCATGTCAATTTAGCTCCCAAAAATATGCAAATATTATGTTTTATATGAATGCTGTCTTATGGCTTCTTGTGCTAGGCACTGCCCAGACTCATAGTTCCCCAATAAGGATGAAAGTTCCTACAATGAATGATGCTTTTGTAAGCAGATTTCATTCTTTGTAGAAAAAATGCAATTATTTAAATTCCAAAAGTCAAGATAAAAAGCTTATGTTTTCTATGTAGAAAATTTGGCAGTATGTCCTGAGACAAACTGCTTCTCATGAGACACAAACATAACATAATGAAAGGCTTTGAAGCATTATTAGTGGTATTAGTAAGACTGATATTCAGTATGACACATGAAAACAATAGAAATATTCTCTCTGACACTTGCTGAAGCTCTCATCAGATCCTCTTTAAATGTTAAACACTGTCCATAAGAAAAGTGTAGGATTTGATATGTGCTCCTAGAGCATTTCTAAGAGGAAAAGAAAAAAAGCAAACACAAGAAAATCTAATTTGTTAAACATATAACCTAGAAAAAGGTATATCTTAATCTAATTTGTAAACCTTCATCTAGACTCTAATTTTCTACCACCGGAGAAAAATGACTTCTGCTTGTTTATAAATAGCAACTGAAAGCTGTGCACTTAATTAAATGTCCACTGACTAATCTGACTGCCCTGGTATATCTTCATAGTCTGTGATTTATGGGGAGCCAAAGGGTCATGGGAGCCATTTACCAAGTTAATGGAGATATATGAGAGCAGTCATTTTAGCCTGCAACATTTTATTAAAAATCTTCAGGCACAGGTTGTAACAATGATGCAGTTTTATTATCTATATTCCTTTGTGTTGTTGCCTCAATAAGAAACTTTGATTTGGTGGAGGAGATCTGGGGCCAAATTATGCCCTGAGAAACAGATGGCCGTTGAATGGGAGCTATGTGAAACAAGCTAGCAAAAAAATTAGGCTGTAATTCAGGTTGTGTGATACATAGGACGGAGTCATATAACATTTCCACCCTGAAACCAGAAACCTAGGAGTAAACAAAACTCTTCTGTTCTACAGTACACAAACCCAAAAATCAGCCAATGTCACGTCACAAGTCACAAGGTTTCTACTATTTTTGTTTCTCCACTTAACTGATTTACTGAGAGTGTCTACTAGCTGGCGTTTTATAGTGTTGAGTTATTGTCTTCCCTTTCTTATCTCTTTTACTGATTTCTCACACTCTCAGCTGTCATCCCTTTCTTTTACAATTGTGTATGCTTTTAGTTGAAGTTACCTGAAAAGCAGTTCAGAAGTTGGACCCTTGGTTTGAAGCATTAGTAACTAAAGGAATTCATTACTGTAGCTACTTGCCTAAACTTACAGTTTTTGGTGGTCCTCTTTTCACAATGCCTCTTACCCCTTCCTTCCCGCATACTTTTAAATTCCACTCTTTCCATTTTCTATTCCAGTCTTTTCTCACCACCTTAAAATGGCATTAATATATTCAGGCTTTTGTCAGGCACAAAGTAAACACAGAAGAACAAAATCTTCTGTGTCCACAAGCACCTAGAGACCTCACCTTCTTCCCTGAAAAGCGTCTTAGGTTGCATGAGTTATCTAGTATTGGCATTTTGCTGCCGTTATGGACGTCTCTAATAGTCTTACCAATGGAATAGATACTAAAGTGGGCAAGGACGGATCGTTATGCTTAGGAGGTTACAGAAGATATAAAATATATATAATATTTAATATATAAAAGCCATGTGGAGTTTGCAGTCTTATACCAGCACCGTGTGCAAGTCAGAAGCACGGTCGGTTTGTACACTGTGCTTTGAGAAGCATTCGCAGGCGTTGTGGGTGTTGTAGCTACTGCCGCTGCTTGCCTCCAGTCCGACTCTTTCTCTCATCCTCTGCTCCTCTGTACAACACAAAATTCCCTCCTCTCCTCTCCTTCAAATTCTTTACTGTTTTTTCTCCATTTCAGTTATCTTGGAGTTATCTTCTCCTTCCAGTTATATGGTCAGTCTAATAAGTGTCTCTTTTGTATCCATAAGTAGTATGAATAACAAAAACACTTTTCACAAAATGTCACAGGACACAATAACATTTGTTTTTTATTGACAGAGTATCTGGCTGAGTAATGTACAATCAAGATTAAAATGCAGCACAACAACTGTTTAATCCAAAATGCTAGGCACGCAATATTTCTTTTTCCATTTCCTGATTTAAATGCTAGTAAGAATGAGAGCTGAGAGCCTATGAAAACCTGAAAACACACTGCATTTGTTTTGATATCCACTGCCAGCCCAGCTTTTCCTTCAGATGTTTTCTAGTCTTATCATAAAGGATCTGAATGTCTTTAAGTGTTTTAAAGAAATGTCCAGCAGCAGCAGCTTCTTTGTTGTATCATGTTTTGTTTCTGCCCAGACTGCAGAAAGAAGGTATCCTGTGAGCTTAATGGTCGCTGAGCCTCTCGTGGGTGTGATTTTGTGGAGACAATAACGGCCCTTCCTCTGAATGATCTGTTGCCTCCTGCTCCACTTTCAGCAAAACAGCTTTCACTTTCCCTGTCTCACCAGCGACTGAGGACTTGGGTCCCACCAGGCTTTAGCAATCTGGAAGATGGTTTCTTTGTCTTTGGTCCTTTCTTTGTTAGAAGGTTTCTTTGTCTTTGGTCCTTTGGTAACCAGTGAAGCAAGAACTGGTCAGAGTGCTTCACTGAGTGTGAAGACCCATCCCAGACTCATGGTATGAATTGCCCCCTTGACGTGCTTTTTCTGTCTGCTGACTACAGAGGGAGAGAGCCTGCTTCAGACAAGGCACAACACTTAGGTGGCTAAGCTGAGACAAATACCATCTCCAGGGACCTCAAAACCAAAGGCAATTTTCTGTGAGAATAAATCCAAATGCATTCCTGCACACAAACCGAACACCTTTCTATTTGAAGACAATTCCAAATCGTAGTGACTTTAGTGCCCCAGTGCCTCAAACAGACCTTTACTCTCATGGCTACAAGTTTAGAAAATCAGATTTATTCTCTCTCTAGTATTATGTTCCTCATCCTGATGTATTTATAGCAGTGTGTATATGCTTGTCTAGAGTTCTGCTTTTCTCGCTCTCTCAGTCTTTCTCTCTTCTGTCGTTCTGAAATTTTATCTGCTTTTCTCATCTTTTTTTAGCTGAAGTTTAAGTTTCTGTTTAGCTTCAGAGAATGGATGAAGCCAGGCTCTGATGTTTTGGATGTTCAGACAGATCTTTGGAAGCTGATATGTTTCACCACAAATTCTGGTTTGCAAAGTCTCCCATTAAACAGAGAAAACAGTATTGCTGCGACTTGCATTGTGTCCATGCAACTTCATTCTCCCTGGAATTTTGCGGAAGTACAAATTGACTTTCTCCTGTCCTTTTTCTAAGATTTAGGGAAGTGTACCTCATTATTTTTAGTTAATAGACTTTTAGGGGTTTGTATGGAATTTTATAGGACAATTATTTATTCAGACCCTGGAATTGTCTGTCTGATAAGCCTTCACAAATTATTTTTTAATGACAATGAAGTTTAATAATAAAAAAGTGTTCATATATAATTACATGGTCTCACTTTTATATATGCAATTTCTAACATGTGGAATCCTTAAATATTTGTTTATATAAAATAATTATGTCCTCTGTACATGCAAATGTAAATCCATATTTGTTTTTCTGCACTGGAGCTTATGTGTATATGATTAAAAGCAGTGTTATAGGCTGTTATATATAGAGAATAGAGAATATAGAGAATTCAGGTTATTTTAATGGCTGTTAGTTATATTATCTCTAATCTTAAACAAAGAAGGCATGAACATCAATTATAACAGAGTCATCTGGTGTAAATATCTTTCTAGAAATGAAGCACACTTTAATGTAGTTTGAGAAGAGATCTTCAAAAAGGTTTTACATTTTAGAATGAAAACTGCCGAACAACGATGAAATATCTTTCTGACATTTATTTTCTGATACTTTTCAACATTTCACCATAAACAAAATACCTTATTTTGTTTTGATATTCTTTTCTGCTTTTTTCTACTCATCTCAGACAGCTAATGCCTGATTTATGGCAATTTATTTTAATTAATTCTGGACACCTGCAACCTGTAATTGATTTGGCACTGATAGAAATTTCCTGACTCCAATCTAGCTTATAACACTGCTTTTAATCATATTCAGTTTCTCCTTTGGATATGAATGCCAGACATACAGTAGTATGGAATTGAAGGGGGGGTATATTTTAGTACTAATTTTAGAAATTGTTTTCATTCTAGATATTGTGCCAAGTTCATCAATGAAGAATCACAGGCTACTGAATTTTAAAGAAAAAATATCTCTCAAGTTATAACATCTTTAATTTTCATTGTCAGTTGCTAAAATGACAATATTTTGGTGACACTGCCACTTTCTTCAAATTACCTCTAAGTTCCCTCTTAGATTACCAGATTCAGGCTTAATATTTTTAATTGCCCCAATTTTCTAAGTGGAATATAATAGAGAGATTTCCAAGAGACTGAGTTGCACGGTACTGATCTTTAGTGCAGAAAAGCATTAATGTGATCCTTATTTGGAATAATGAGGATAAGGTCTTTGTAACATCATCAACTCCAACAATTACAAGAGTGCTTAGCTGAAGTTGTCCAACACCTTTACCAACCACATTCAGGAGAACAACCTAAAATATTCAAGAAATATAGAACTAATTAGAAGCACCACAAAACTGTTTTATAATGAGCTTAACCTGTAAACTAAAGAGAATCTCCTCTTATATGATATACACAGAAATACAGGAAGCAAAACACAGTAATTTGCATTAAAAACCTTACAAGAAAAGAAATCTTCATACGTGTCTATTACAACCTGAAATAAGTATATGTTGGTCACAGACTGTTCTACATCCACTTTCTGGGGCAAAGATTGGGATATTTATCTATATGTTTTATATGTACATATGTATGTATATATCTATATATACACATATGCATATATGTACACACATATAAATGCACCCATATTTTAATGTGTGCATGTGTATAAAATCGTTATATGCATGCAGTAAAGGGCTATGTAATAGAGACTATATAATAATCATATATACTTAAAAATAATAAAATATATAATAGTAGCTCTTATATATAACAGTATATATTATAAAGGGTTATATAATAGATCTGCATGTGCTATTGTTGCTAGACACCATGGAAATATCTTTTTTTCCTGTGTAGCTAAACAGGCGATACAGGGCCAATACAGAACAACTACCTGACAGTTTCAGGCAATGCAGTGCCCCTTCACCTGCCTTCATGGCTTATTTTACACCAATCATAAAGAATAGCTCTGAAACTGAAACACAAACATGTTAATAAAACATGCATGTACTGAGTTAGGCATTGCTGAAATGCCACATCCCAGCCATAACATATCCTCCTGTGGCAAGAGTCACGGAGGTCATGAGATAATCTTGTAAGGAAAGGGAGCAGATATGTACCCCTCTTCCATTTTCATGCAATCTTACCCAGAAGTCGCAATCGGAATTCCAGCTCAGGAAACATGCCAGCCTATGGCGAGCCCAAGTCCATCTCTCATATGCTATTTTCAGCTTTTTGCTGGAGCCTTGACCTTGCAAGAGTCTTTCTTCATTGCTTCTTGTTCAATATCTATATTATACTCCAAAGTTTCAATTCACTGGATAGAGATCAAGACTTGGGGGTAATGATCTGAAATAATCTTATCTTCTTCAAGTTTTACATAAAATGTTCTTAAATTGTCAATGTGTGATACTGTCTCTCTGAATAAACAGAGAGGAACTTTGGGGATGAATACCTCACTTTGCCATTGACTGCTATTACACTGGCTAAATCACTTAACTCTTCTGATTCCTCATCTGTATAGAGGGATTGCTATATTGCTTATACTGCTTATTTACTCTGCAGAGTCTTTGAGGATTAACTCATCATAGAGTCCTACTCATTCAGGTTGGAAGGGACCTGGAAAGGTCAACTAGTCCAACCTCCTCTTCAAAGCAGAGCAAACACTGAATCAGACCAGGCTGTCACAGTGCCTTGACGTACTTTTAGAAATCCCTTTGCAAAAAATAATAAACTCAATAGTACTCTTTTTGAAGAAAAGATGGCTTCATATAGTCACAATGGAGTAAATTGAATTTGGGAGACAGCATCATCAAGATAAAAAGTTACTTTCACGATTGTATTTTCAGAATGTTGCTCATCTCCATACATGTAATGCAGACAAATCGTTATGGATACCTAGTACAGGACAAAACAGTTTTATTTTGTATTGGGCCATATATGACGAAAAAGAACACGACATTATGGTTATTTTGGTTAACCAAACAAATGGTGCTTAAGAAGTATTTATATTCAAGATAAAAAGTGTTTATTTTCAAGAGATTCAAATTTCAAGTATTTCTAGTAAAACTTCATACATGGAAATGTAGCAATGTTAGCTGAAATCTTCTATTTTCCCAAACTATAAAGAGACTTCTGTTTTTCAGGATTTTTTAGCCTTATTTCCTCAATAACTAGGATTGCTGTGGAAAAAAATATTCTGGGCAGATTTAATTATTCTCTAGCTTGAAATCATGTGGGACAGATACTAAGGAAATGGAGAGTATTGTTTCGATAGCTCACTGATTGTGTCCTTGGCCATAATTTGTGGTTAATATGCTGAGATTGTTCCTACCTGATTCTATCTGTGTTCAAAGCTATAAAAGGAACTGAAAACGCAGCAAATGAACTTAGAAATCGGTTATATATTGGCCAAATGTCTACATCTGCTCATTTGCCTTCTAAAAAGGACACAATCTACTCCTGTAGTCTGTAGATACCAGACTGTGATGAATTATTATAACAGGCATATTAATTCATACAGAAAAAAATGGATGTCTCAAGTGACTGTATTCCTGAAGCAATTTTTTTCTTACATTTTGCTCCAGAAAGCTCTTTCTGTGTCTTACGTTGGTGGCAAACTACTGGCGCGGTATTTCAAATATAATTTTCTTACAAGCCGATGTCTTTTTTCTGTTTTTTTTTATCTTTTCCTGTATTTTCTACTCTGGAAAAACAAGACCAAAATTTCTTGTTTGTCCTCTGATCCTCCTAATAAAAGGCCACTGCACACCACGTTACAGAGTAGTGCATTCACACCCATTCAGCAAATTTCTCAGTGGAAGTGAACAAGTCTTAAGTTTTGTCCAGATCATTTTCTCATGGTTCATTGTCTCCCCTGGTGCCACTGACTGACGTTGGGTTTCCTGTGTGTGGTGAGCCCGTAGGCAGCTCTCACTGCTACGAGCACTGAAAACTGCACTTATCCTCAGGCATCTGATGCTTCACTCCAGCTTATCCTGAGAGAAGCCAAATATGTCTGTGAATCCTGTCTCTTCTTTTCTTTCAGTGTACAAATATCTATTTAGTCTTCACACACACACACACACAAAAAAATCCTTCAAGGAAAAATTCTTAGCATTTTTGCTCCTGGATGGCACAGTTCCCTGACTTTTACAGACAGATGGATTGGCCAGTGTCACCTAAACCCATCACAGCCTGTCATGTATGAGGTCAAATGGGTGTAGACACAAACGTGCATAATGCCAAGAGACTCCTCACATAGCTCTCTGTAGCTGCAAAGAAGAGAGAGCGTACACTGACTGCTTTAAAGGTGCACAGATCCCAATTAACTTTAAATTAAAATGTATCTGATCACAGTTTTAGAAACTATATCCTAAATGTTGGAAACTTTCATTTTTTACATGTCTTTTCCTAGAAAAGTCATATCATACCAATGTTGTCATACTGCTTTCACCAATAGAAGTCATACCTCAGTAGAGGCATACCACAGTGATCTACTAACTTCCTAATACTGCATGTTGCCTAAAATTAAAATTAAAATAGTATTCTAACACATAGGTTAATTTTACTTAAGATCAAAAATCAGAGTTTATCTAAAGTTCTTTTGATAAAACAGGGTACATACAAACAGATTTTCACCTTGGTTAGAATTTTTGTACTTTAAAAGAGAAGAAATTCTTAATGTCTTCTTCTTCTTGATGTTCTTAGTAACTTCCTCTTCTTCTAAAGAGCCATTTTTAAGTCAACAAGTCACAACACAATCTATGCTATATGTTCTAGCTTCCCCTTCCTTCTTTTTACTTTCTGCTTTTCCTCTTCTATCAGTAATGATTTGTGTCTAACTTAGGGGAGATATATGCTCTTAGAAAATGTATGTATAGCACATGATGGATTCTACCAGATGATGGATGCTACCAAACTACACATAATAAATGGAGATAACTGGAAAAGGACATGTATATCCTGAAAACTATCAATTTCTCACTAACTTAAAGTTCCTTGTTGACCAAAACAAAATAGTACCAACTATTTTTTTTTTCCTCCAGAGGTATCCTCCTTGCCAAGTAAATAATAGTAAACTTTGTAAAGGCATTTCATTTTTTTAAAAGTCAATTACTTATAATAAAATGTGTTCACTTTGTGTTGGCCTGAACTGTCAATAAGGTTAGGGTTTTTTCTTTTTATCAGTTTTACTTATACACCATCATAATCCCTTTGAAAGGTATAGAAAACATGTAACTAGGAAGCTTTTCATTAAATAGCTTTCTATTACTGTGTGTCCTGCCTATACAGAGTCGACAGAACATGTTTTTACTTCAGTCAAAAGATAAACAATTAGCTTATTCCATTCAGATGAGAATGAAATGTTTCATGAATACCTGAATATTTTTTGTTTTTCTTTTAAGTGTTGTATATGTTGTATGTGTTCTCACTACCTAAATATGAGATCCTTCCACAATGTCTACAAAAAACAGGAGCAGGCACAACTATACTATCTTTCTATCAATCAGAAAACCTGTAAATGATTTGTCATGTAAAATCAGACACAAGCGTCCATGTCCAGCTCTGATATAAGCAAGCTGAACTCCAAAGTCTTCAGTTATCTCTCTCCAGATTGTGTTAAGGTTGAATTTGACACACTTTTTCTTTTCTTGTGAGTGAAATAGCTATGTTAGTTATCAAATAGGATTTTCTTTTATATATGATTTTTTTTATTAGAAGTATTGGTTATTTCTATATAGTCAAATATTGCATACACCAAAATTAGCATGTTCAGCAAATTTTAGCATATTTATGAAAGAAGACAAAATATGCTGACATCAAATACAGTTACTGCATTGAGTATTGTACTGTGATTTATTGCAGAGAAAAACAGAAGAAAATGGGAGCTTTTATTAGTTCAGTCCAGATCTGCCTTTTGTTGTAATTCAAAACATCTAACAAATCTTGCTGTACTCTAATTTGTAATATATCAAAAGAGCTATTTACTATACAGGTAGATAGAAACTATCAGATTGAAAGAATTATAATTTTTGCTACATCAGGACAGATTCTATTATAGCTTGATGTGTTCTGTATCATAAATCTAGTGCCAATAGACAGACAACAGCGATCTTCCGCATTCATGGAAACATGAAAGACTTAACTTGTCTTTTCACATGCTCATTAATCACTTTCAGAGGATAGGCATAGTTCCATTTCAAACAGCAAACTGCACCATCTGAATGATGCCCCTTTAACAGTAAATAGTCTTAAGTTTCTTCTGTCATGAAATGTGTTGCTGGATGCAGCGTCACATCCAAAGGCAGTCAAGCATATGCTCCTTCACCAGTATTAGTTAGACCAAAAGGGACCTAATAAATGAATATTTCATAGTTTTATAGAGATTGAAACCATAATGGACAATTAGATAATCTAATCTGAAGTTTATATCTCAGATCACCATAGTCCCCTTTATGGTGTCACATAGCTTGTGTTTACTAAAGCATGTCTTCTTTGAGACAGGAACCTAGGTTTAATGCACAGGCATGAAAGGACGGAGAACCAGCTTTTGGTAGTTTTGGGGGATTTTCTTGTAGTGACTAATGAGCCACAGAGATTTACTTCTAATTTTAAGTTGTTTGTCTATAGCTTCCTGCTTTTGATACTTCAAATCTCTTTCTCTTCAAGATTATGAAGAATGCTTAGGTTTAAGACCTATCATTCCCTCCCCATAAAAAGATTTATGAAAAGAGTCTTTTAAATAAACCAAGCAGATGTATCTCTTAAGTTTTTCTCTATACTATGTTTTCCCTAGCTCTTGATTCATTTTCCATTTTTTTCTGAATTCTCTCCAAAAATTCATTGCTTTTTACAATGTAAAAATAGAAATATAAAATCTACCCAGTACTCCAGTGTCTTTCCCATCTGTGTGACATATCAAAGTAAAATAAGCAAACTCTTGTTTCTGTATCTGAATAACCCACTAGTCCTAGTAGAGTTAATGGAGCTCAGAAGTAAATAATGAATTAAGTGTCATTGTGGAGCAGGTGTCCAGTCTGCAGCAGCAGCAGTACAGTTCAAATTCTGACTTGTTTTGCTCAAGACTAGAAAATGCTAGTACTTCCAACTTCTTTTGCTAGTTCATGGTTATTCTGTAAGGATTGTAACATAGTGGCACAGATGACTGCTGTCCAGATCAGAATGGAGGGACATGTGAAGCTGTACCAGGTCATATGATGTAGGAGAGAACATCATGCACTCATGTATGATACTAGCAGACTACGGTCAAACTATATGAGATTTAATTGTCCTATTTTATTATTCGCCTTAAATAGACATACTGGCTTTGAAAAACAAATGAATCAAAACTCCAAGAAAACACGGAGCATACTTACAAGTTTCGTACCTTGTTCATGTGCCATTGTGTTTGTCTTAGTCCTTGTCAGATAAAGGTGGAATAAGATACTGGTAAAATACATTAGCTGTGTTCAGCATCTGTACTGAATGATGGATATCCAGGATCAATCAGAGGTAGCAGGGAAATCTCTCCATTCAAGCTCTAAAACACAACAGATGCTGCTCTGCCAGTTTTCATTACACTATAGTAGTGTGGCAACAAGATTGCTTCTGTTTTGATGCTATCAGTTTTCTTTGGAATAATACCCATTTCAGATTTCTCTTTTGCTATTGAAATATAGCACCTTTCAACAGCAAGCACCTTTGCTTTTATTATTTTTAACAGAAAAACGAACCAAGGAACACGACATAGATTTAAATTTTAAGTGATCTGGGACGTTATGAGCTATCCTGTGAGTAGATAATGAATTGCTAGTTGCAAAATGTTCAGTATCAGGGGCTTGATTCAAAAGCAGGCAGTTCTTAGACTTTTATCTAATGTCCTCAGCTGTGCAGAGTTAATGAAGGTTTGCAATTACCATGAATTTTAACTAATACTCAGCTTTATTTTTAATTGTTTTGTTTACAAAATGCATGCATTAATCACATTAATGTCATATTTTATCACTTTCAAAATTACCTGACTGCAGTTGAGGAACTCTAGACAGAACAGCTTGTTGCTGTCTTCTTGAAATGTATTATGAGACCTGATACAATAAAAAATAAAAAGTTTTCCTATTAATTTCTTCCTGTGAAGAGAGTTCACAACAGATTTTTGGCTTTAGATATTTTCTCAGACTCATCTTGTCTCAGTCTTTAATGCTTATAATAGAAATTGCCACTCTTTATTTAAATGTTCCTGAAACATTCCTGAGTTTTAAGCATTGACCAACCAAATGCTCAAGTGCATAAAAAGTGAGGTCCTGGCCCTGACCAAGTTAATGGGAACTTAGCCACTGATTGCCCTGGATAGAGGTTCAATCCTGCATACTGTATGGCAAAATATTTACTAATAAATCTGCTATAATGATATATAATGAATTTGTTATAAGCTTAGCTCTAGTTGCAACTCTTTTCCTGCATCTCTCCTTTATAACTGCATAACTTTTGATGCAACTGATGCTGTTTAATCAATAGCCCTCTGACAAGACGCACGGAAGCAGATGTCTGTGCGGTATCGTGAGGACCCATGTAACTGCGGATATGCAAAGGAGGAGGGCAGGATCAGGCACGGCCTCCTAGGCTGCTTCTGCTTTGAGTGCTTCCCAGCAAAGCCAAAAACGCATGGATAATTTCAAAAGTGTTTGCATGTGTAGCGGTGCCCTTTATTTTCAGAAGCATAACTATTACTGAACCTGACAATATATGGCATTCACTCTGCAGAAAAATGCAGTGGTTTGGTGTCCCGGGGCAGGCAGAGTTTAGGCTGCCTGCATGGGCAGTGTGGATGTCAGGCTGGCACTGAGTCTTGTTAAAGAATTAGTCTAAGAAATAGCTGGAGGTTCAAAGCTGTCATTGATTTCTCACCATCTGTTACACTGCTGCAGCCAACGAGATTTACACCAAGTGGGAAACTACCTAGGACAGCCATCTCCAGTCTCCTGTTTTAACTCTTCATTTTTGTTTTCTTTCAACTGACTTGGCCATAAATGCCAAAGTCTGTAATTGAGTTCCATCTGAATATGATTATATAAAACCTTTTACAAGATTTGCCCCTTTATACCTCTGTGAGCAGGTGAATTATTTTTGATAATGCAAAAGTGGAGCTGCTAGACACATACCAGAGACTATAAAGGAAACAGAGCTTCCCTTTCCTGTAATGCATCTTACTTTTTATCACGATGTCTTTAACTGAAAGCACTGTTAAATTCTTTTTTTCTTTGTAGACTGAAAGGGAGAAGCTAGCCAAATGTTGCAAGATCTTTGTCAATTAGTATGAATGGGGAAGAGCTGTATCAGAGGTACGATTTCAGACAGCAAGGCAGCACCGAAGCACGCTGCTTTTAACTCCCCTCAATTCTTTACTTTGGATCAAAGACAAACTCCACTGCAGTCATCCGAGCCTTGGGAATAGCTGATATCCTTACTAAATGAAGTACATATGCCTTTCCAAAGGTCTGACTCCATGCACCTGTCATTCTTCTGATTTTATTCATCAGGCATTCGCTGTGTTTCTGAAGCATGACAAACACCAGCAAAACCCCCTCCATGACCTTGATAACGGAAGTAGGAAAACAGAGACACCTTGAGAGATGCTACTTTCAGCTGTCAGTCTGTTTTAGAAATTTAATAATTTAGCAGCTAGATAAAGCAACAAAATATGTTTCCTTTTAAAGTTATTGCTGAGAAATAAAGAATATTTTCAACCTCAAAGCAAAAGGTAGATTTCGCCACATTTTTTTTTTTTTTACTATTGTATACATCTTGGATGAAAATGGATCAATTCCCTCTGTGCCTTATATAACTTCTCTTAATATTTTATGTAGAAGGAGGAATGAAATTCATAAATAATAACTCTAAACCTTCTAGGTGGAATGCATACAAATACAGTGAGTCTGTGAAAAATCACAAATTTAATGCAATAATGCAGTACTTTAATGTCAGCTATAATCTTCTGCTACCACTGTAAGAGAATAAATTGTCAGTCATTAATGTAGGCATTCAAATGAAGATAGTTAATTACTGTATTTTTCACCAATTTGTGCTACATCACTTAATAGAAATGCATTTGTATTTCTATCCTAGAGATTATCTAGAAATTAAGAAAGAACCAGCATACTGCTCACCGTGGGGTCAAAATGAGCAATGTATGATAAAAGATTTTGTTTTATTTTATAGAGTTCACTACATTTTGTTTGAAATCCTAAGTCATAACTACAGTTATGGAATCAGGGAAGTGGTAAGATAAGCAAAGGAAAATGATCTCAGAATAAAATATTGATGATAAGGGGGGGAAATGGGCAAAAAGGAACAAAGCTTAGTAGAAGGGTCTCAAAAGAAGATTTAAATAGAACTAAAAAATAGACTCTAGCAAGCACACTCAGGCTAAGATTTTCAGAACTGGAGCTGTGCATTTATTTGAAGCATCTAACTTGGAGCCACCTATATAAATGCTGTAGATCTTACCTTTTTCCCCTAAAATCCTGGATCCACCTACTTTCCTCACATGGTCAGTACTATCCTGTAACAGAGTTAAAACCATAGATAAACTTCTGCAACAGTTTTGACTCAGAAGACACTCAGCAAATACTACTTGACTGTATTAAATCATTAGGTGTTCACAAAGTCATTAAATGTTAAACTCAACTTCTATTATTTTTTAATTCAGCTGTCCAGATGGATGATTACTATTAGGATTTAGATTTTCTCTGCATGAAATGTCTTGCCAGCAAAGAATGTGGACTAAATTGCCAACAAGAAAGGATTAAAGGAACTATGAAGCGTGATCACCTGTCTAATGTCCTTCTCTATGATTTGTTATCAACAAACACTGAATGCTATGATTTCTCTTTCTTTCAAAAAGTAGTTTGATAAAAATATATCATGCACAAATGTATCTGGCTGTACATCTATAAATGAATTTACTGGTAACATAATTTTTGAGATTCCTAGAAAGATAGTCAAGGTTCTCTTTCTAATTATTGTTATATATACAAAAGTGAGGTCAACAAGTTCTAGTCCAAGCTTTTCAGCTGTGTTCATAATTGCAAATTAATGCAGTGATCCTGTATGATGAAAAGTACTTAATAACTAAGTCTAGTATCATCTATGGTAAATTACAATAGTTCCATTCAAGATGCTTTAATTATAGAGTGTATCGCAATAAAGTATCACAGAAACAAAGATTTTAACAAGATCCGGAGAAAGATTAGACATATATTCGAATAATAAAATCCAAATTGTAATAACATTATATTTATTAAGTTTTAAAAGAGCTTCAGGCTTTAACCTTATCTCTAATTTAGAATGTAGAAATGACTATGATAGACTGTTTTTTCTCTTCTAAAATGTTTATTGAATGTCATTACCAGAGATGAACTGTTGCTCTAGATAGGCCTGTGGTCTGATGGACCATACCACTTTCTATGTTCTTAAAGCAATAGAGTCATCAGCATTGTTCTATATGTGCCAGTTCTCTCACTTTCAGCTTTTATGACTGGAATAACAAAGAACTTATAGGCAATTTAATGGTTAGTCAGAATTTATAGTCAAATAGCAATGAACTTTTTGTGATGTTATCTGTTGTTCATTACAGATTTAGATATCACAGAATCACAGAATCACAGAATCACAGGTGGAAAGGGACCTGCTGAGATCATCTGGTCCAACCCCCCTGCTCAAGCACAGTCAGCTAGAGCAGGTTGCCCAGGACCACACCCAGTCAGGTTCTGAATATCTCCAAACCAGCCTTTGGTTTGCCCCAAACCTCCTCATTTCAATTTACCGTTTAAATTCATGAATGTAACACTTCACACTGTGTCATTCTTTCCCTTCTGAAAATATTTGCAGTCCACCCTTTATGGCTATGAAACAAATGCCCATGAGTTCAGAGTGTTGCACTCTTCACATGTCTGTTAAACAAGAAATAAGTTTCAAGAAGGGAAGAAGGAAGCAAAGAGGAAAGAATGGAGGAAAACAAGGATTTAACTGGGGTTTCTCACATTCCCCTTCAGAATACATCCTATTGCTGTCTCAGCTGTCCAATGGCTGCATTAGGACATAGAAACAGAAAGCTGTACTCAAACCTGGTTAAAAAAATACTTAAGTGTCTTCATATAAGAGGTTATGAATAGCAGTGATAAATTTAAAGATGTGGTTTTCTAATCATCCATTGCAGTGCTGTGCAAGTGTTTGGTGGGTCATCCACAGTGAATACAGGAGACACCACATCTGGATTTAAGATCTTAGCTTTCTTTTAGCATTCTTTATTAATGGAACAAATTAAATGCAAAATCAAGAGGTGAACTCATATAAATAATTTAAAAAACAAGAATAAAAGAAAGTGAAGTATCAGAGCAATATTATGTCATTTGCCATTCTGTAAATGTAACAATTATCTGCAGGTTCAATGAGTTTTTGTGCTACCTTTCTTCTGCATGATATCACATGGCATTGGTACCTTCCCTCGCCTGCAGGTGAAAGTGAGGGAAAAGCGATCTCTGGCCCTACTGTATAGGTGGTATTAAATATTCAAGGAGAACCTGCAACAGTGACAGAGGAACTTTGGAGTTCCCAGAACTTCAGGAGAAGGCAAACAGTTGAAAGCTGATGGAGGAACAGAGGCAGGCTTGGGCCTCCAAGAAAGCTTGTCGCTGACATTGCCCAGTCTTGCCTAAATCTAGTCATGCTCAGTTTAGTGATAATTGTATGAAAATCTCCAGAGGATAATTAGGGTTTTTTTTGTTTTTGTTTACTTGTTTCCTTGCTTCTTTTTGTGGCTCCACTATGTAAAATCAGCAAAATTCCAAATTCCAAATACCCAATTCAGTATGGTAGAACTTAACTCTATATATGCAGATAGAGCATAAGTTACTATATAGATGTCTAACATTAATTTTCTAATTTTTGAGGCTTAAGAAAAACAATAATATAGGTTACCTTGTGTATTTTACAGACATAAATAAATAATCTGAAATCCAGTTTAGCTTCTTCTTTTTTGATAATGAATGTCAATAGAATTTTCATTGCCTGTTATATTTTCAGAGATATTCTCTTGTTTAAGCGCTCTGTGATACTTAAATACAGATCTAGACTTAGGAAGTACAGAAGAAGAACAATTCACATTTGTTTATGATTGTTTCATAAAGATCTACTCTAGAAGCTACATGTGTCTTTTCCTGATGTTTCTGCACTTTTTCCTTTTAGTAGTATATTTTTATTAACTTTAGCCTTTTGCATTTATGATCATTTGTTTGGCTCAATTTAATTGTGTCTAACATCCACTTTATTGGATATATTGCTTTATGTTCTATAAGACTTAGTCCTTTGTTCATTACTGCTTATGATTTATTTGATTTCAGCATGTGATGTATTCGTCACCATTA
This sequence comes from Dromaius novaehollandiae, assembly GCF_036370855.1. Taxonomy (NCBI): domain Eukaryota; kingdom Metazoa; phylum Chordata; class Aves; order Casuariiformes; family Dromaiidae; genus Dromaius; species Dromaius novaehollandiae. Next base: position 204,899,972 of record NC_088098.1, on the reverse strand, counting down.
TCCATGCAGTTACAACTGCGCTGTACCCATAGATGTCTCTGTTACTGAGTTAACTTAGTAAGAATGATTTATTCAGTTGCTCAGCTGGATCTGGCAAAATCATCTACATGCCACTGTTGGGAATTTGAATTGGGTTACTTAGTCTTCCTTTTTACTCAAAATAGTGCTTCCTTTTTACTCAAATCATAAATAAAGATAGCAGTTCTATTTTCATATTTGGAAATACACTTCATCAGTTTCCTGCAGCAGCATTTTTGTGTTTCTTCTACAGTAGTATAGTTCTTATTCATCTCTTTTTAAATCTTGAAGACATTGGGATTCTGGAGACACAGCTTTTTCTTTTCCTTTTATTTTGAGCATGAACTAGATAGCTACTTTAGAATCAAAATTCTTCAGTGTTTCTTAGAGATAAAATATATGTCCAATAAATGCAGAAACTTATTTCTGTTTGTGTGATCACACCCCATAGATCTGCGCTAATCACAAATATTTAAAACTAGGAATGGCAAAAAAAAAACTCTATCTTCCTTCTCTTTCTTATAATAAAGTGCATAAGGTTTTGTTTGCTTACATAGGAAAATAGATTGCTTTGTATATATTACCTATGATGCATAAACTAATAGAAGGCTAAACAAACCAAATATTTTTAACAGATAGATGTGAAAGTGTTGTGGGATATCTTAGTTATTGCATGACTGAATTCATAATCTGGAGTTGCTGTACTATGAAGGTCTAAGGATAGAAACAAGGCAATGGAAAGGAAAGGAAAGATTTTATTAGTCCAAAGAGTGCAGTTGGAAAAATCACATAAGGTTTTGAGATTATTTTCTTTAGGTCTTCTGAAGCTAGATCAAGTTACTGCAAGAGTTTTGTCTTTTTTGTCTTCCAAAGTCAAGAGTCTCTGCACGTTGATCAGCTGTTGATTTGTCTCAGATTAATAGTTATTACAAGAAGTCATGGTTAAATAGAGCCAGCTGCTGCCATAGCTATCACATGAAGGATTCAAAAGGTATTGGAGCTACTTTTACAGGGTTCTCTGTTTGTTACAAAGGCAGTAAAGGATATGATTCTTATAATGTTGTTCCATCAGTAGTTTTCCAGGGTGTATGAGCCGAGTCCCAGCTCTAATATTTTGCAACTATCAAGACTACTAAATACAAGCAGGATGCCGTGCATTTGATCTCACTGAACTAGAAAAGCAGTAATATCAATTTTCATGGAATGTGGAAGGGAAAACATTTTACCTTTCCTCCTAAAAGTAGCACTAAAGAATAATCTTAGATATAAATTAAAATAGAAGCACTATGTGGGCTGGAAGCAGAGCTTTCTGTAATGTCAAAGGTAATCAAATATCTGTGACAACAAGCCAGAGTGTGATGAGTCTCTAGTTCCAGAGAAAGCAACAGAGCAGTCTCCATAGCACTCAGTTAAATACATTACCACTGTGCTTATATTGACTATATCTTTGTTATATGTATTATAGAACTGTTGCGTATCAAGCTCTTTTATCTAGTTGGATGCTTCAGAACTGTCGATATGTAACTGGTTATAGTAATGATGCAGTAGTGATCGTACACTGGTGGTTTAACCGTCACTGTTTTACCAGCCTGAAATTGAGGAAGTGAGTGTGTGTGTGTGTGGAAGACTGGTAAAGAGAGACAAAAGAAAATTGGAAGTATATATTATATTCATGACGTAAGATAAGACATTGATGAAGTAAGACAACTACTACTGAGAATACTTCATTCTTAATCTTATATCAAAGTTGAAAAGCATGCATTAGGAGAAAAATTTGTCAGTACTTTAAAATTAAATAATATTTCATATTATGTTGACATATTTATGTTAAATAATATATGTATACATCCAAATTCCTGTGCTCTGGTACATGACTAAATTAACTCTCCATATGCACTGAGTTCAAACATATTCTGATAAGGTTAGGAGGCCTGCCAAATGCCCATGAAAGTGGTGGAGTCTACCCTCTGGAAGCACTATGCCCCTTATTGGTGAAATATTGTCTCTCTGCAGAAGCTCCTCCTATGGATTTCACTCTCGAGACAGTAAACCCACTTTTAGGTTGCTTGTTCTGAAACCAAACGTGCTGAAACCACATAACAAACCAATGAAATCAGCACAAATGCAATGTGCTGGTTGAGATTTGTTCAATTTTTTAAAAAAAATCTCAGTAAGCTTTATGTGAATTAGGTAGACTGTTTTCCCATGCCTTTGGAAAGTCAGTGAAACATAAGGCTGTCATAAATGCTCCATTTAGTGTTTTGGCTATTTGTATGGAAATGTTCATGGCTCAAATTTGTTGTGGTATATGATCCAGAGTGAATGTGGAATGATAAACTAAGATACAGTCTAAAAATTAGAAACCGTTTTTTTCATCTGTTAAAAAACACATAGCTCCTCCACAGGTTCCAGAGCTGAAAATAGTAAATTTGGATGAAAATAAATGCCTGCTTAACAAGATATTTTTAGCAATCCATTCTCTTTCCATTTTAAGCAGGTATGTTTGCAAGTGTGGTTATCTATGTGTTAGCTTTCTTCATTCAGGCTTATGAACCTTTAAATTGAATTTCTGCATTTGTGAATTTTATTTTAGCTGTCTCCTATTAATTAAACCAAATGAAATGAAATCTTATGGCTAGTCTCACAGCATGAATATCAAGAACTAGTGTAACAACACAGAGTGAGAGGCAAGCCATTATTTAATCACCAAGGTATTCATTGTTTAGACATGGTGATTAATTCATTTGGCATTTACAAAGATGAAAATGGTAATTTTATAATACAGTAATTAGGCAGAAGCATATTGCCTTGAATGAAAAAAAAAAAAACAATCTGTATCTCTCCCTGAACACAGACTTAATCTAAATGAAATCCTTTTAAATTCCTGATATTTGATATTTTTTGATGAAGATGGTAATTTTTTTCCCTAAAAGACTTTTTGCACGTGAAAACAATGCTCCAGTAGCATTTCCAAATCGGCATTTCTCTTCCAGAGGTATGTACTATTTAGATAATCTTCCATGTTTAAAACTATCTGTTTGTTATGTTTTAAAGGGGAAGAGGTAACATGCTGGCATTCTTTATTTGGCAGTTGGCATTGTAGAGCTACAGGGCTTGGTCAAATAAAACCTCTCAAATTCATTTTTAAAGATTCTACCCTTGATCATGCCATATCTCACAGAATCACAGAATGGTTGAGGTTGGAAGGGACCTCTGGAGATCATCCAGTCCAACTCCCCTGCTCAAGCACAGTCACCTAGAGCATGTTGCCCAGCACCCTGTCCAGATGGCTTTTGAATATCTCCAGGGAATGAGACTCCATCACCTCTCTGGGCACTCTGTTCCAGTGCTCTGTCATCCTCACAGTAAAGACATTCTCCTTATGTTCAGACAGATCTTCCTGTGTTTCAGTTTGTGCCTGCTGCTTCTCGTCCTATCACTGGGCACCACGGAGAAGAGTCTGGCCCCATCCTCTCTATACCCTCCCTTCAGATACTTACACACATTGATAAGATCCCCCCTCAGTCTTCTCTTCTTCAGGCTGAACAGGCCCAACTCCCTCAGCTTTTCCTCATATGAGAAATGCTCCAGGCCCCTTCCTCATCTTCGTAGCCCTTCACTGGACTCGTTCCAGCAGCTCCATGTCTCTCTTGCTCTGGGGAGCCCAGAACTGGACACAACACTCCAGATGCCACCTCACCAGGGCTGAGTAGAGGGGAAGGATTATATCCCTCAATCTGCTGGCAATGTTCTGCCTAATGTAGCCCAGGACACCATTGGTCTTCTTGGCCACAAGGGCACATTGCTGGATCATGGTCAACTTGTTGTCCATCAGGACTCCCAGGTCCTTCTCCGCAGAGCTGCTTTCCTGTACTGGTGCATGAGGTTAATCCTCCCAAGGTGCAGGACTCTGCACTTGCCTTTGTTGAACTTGATGAGGTTCCTCTCTGCCCATTTCTCCAGCCTGTCGTGGTCCCTCTGAATGGCAGCACAGCCGTTAGGTATATCAGCCACTCCTCTCAGTTTTGTATCATCAGCAAACTTGCCGAGGGTGCACTCTGTCCCTTCATCCACGTCATTGATGAAAAAGCTGAACAATATTGGACCTAGTACTGACCTCTGGTGGACATTGCTAGCTGCAAGCCTCCAACTCTGTGGCACTGATCACAACCCTCTGAGCTTTGCCACTCAGCCAGTTCTCAATCCACCTGACTGTCTGCTCCTCTAGGCTGTATTTTCTCACTTTGCCTATGAGGATGTTATGAGACACAATGTTGAAAGCCTTCCTGAAGTCCAGGTAGACAACATCCACTGCTCTCACCTCCTCCTCCAGCCAGTCATTCCGTCATAGAAGGCTATCAGATCAGTTAAACATGATTTCCCCTTTGTGAATCCATGATGACTACTCTTCATCACCTTCCTATCCTTCATATGTTTGTAAATGGTGTCCAGGATGAGCTGCTCCGTCAGCTTTCCAGGGATCAACGTGAGGATGACTGGCCTGCAGTTCCCTGTGTAACTGCAGTTTCCTGAGTACTCATAGTGAGCATTTTGACTGAATACCTAAAATGTGTTTAAGGCTTATATTTATCCGGAGCCTAGGCATTTTGTGTTTGCTATGTGTCTAATGATGTAAAATGTTGAATATTTAAAACTGTTTTCTGATATATTCTGTTAGAAATGCATTTAAAATAGCATCCATGTACCAGTTTGAACCTTTTGCAGTCATGGCTGTTACTAGTGAGTTAGCTAATAGTAGAATATTATCTGTAGAATACTACAGTATTCTCTAAAATCAAATGATCTGATACAAGAAAATTACCTAATACTAGAATATTATCTATTTTCTGTTGTGAAAATTCCTGGCTTCTCACCATACCCAAAAAACTTACATCAGTATAATTTATATTTCAAACATGCTTTTCTGTTATTGCGGCTACAAATGTGATGGGAACCAGAGCTGCACTTAACACTTCTAGGAATTTCTTGGTGGTGGTTTGTATTTTTCTCATGATAATGGACAAGTAAGCCCTGGGTTAATGAAGTCTGATTGTCTTAGAAATTCAGGTGGAGCATAAGCCAATTATGTAGCTAAAATCTCCCTTATAATGTAACTACCCCAAAAGGTGAACATGGAAGTTAATGTCTGCAGTGCTCTGTTAGGCTTCTGTGCTGTGATACCTGCAATAGTACAGGCAGGTTTTTTATAGTCCAAGCAGAAGCAATGCTTTTGTCATTATTGTGTGTGTTAGAAAAAAACTAGCATTCTTTAAGTATTCTTAGAGTTAGAAGACTTGATCTTTAAAGGAAAAAAAAGAATTGGATTAATGCCAAACTAGAAAAGAAGAAAGAATTAAAAACTTGAATGATCAGACTATCACAAGTGTTGCAGCGTAGCTGAGCCTGAACAAGATCTCAAGCATGCTTCAAAATTTCAGATTTGAAATCATATCAGAAACATATCCCCCTCTTTGTTAAAGACTAAACCTATATCTTGAATCAAACGCCCTTGAGTTCTGACAAGCTTTGTTTGGGTTTTGAGTTTATAATGGCATATAATATCAATAATATCAATATTTGCATTCCAAGATGAAAATACTTGTAAAAGATGTGATATTAGCCTGCAGATGTAAGGTTTCTTTAGAGTCACAGGGAACATGAGTCTTTCATCTCACCCTTTGGTTTCTGTTTTTTCATGATAGCATTGCCTAAGGGCTCTGATCTGTAGCACTTTTATTCTTAGATTATTTCAGCACTACTTAGCCACTGATACTCTTCTTAGTTTACAACCAGTTTGCAGCTTTTCAATCATAATGTCCAGATTCTGAAGCAGTTCAGAAAAGAGCTAGAATTCCTCCTGAAAAAGTAGCAACTGCAAAAAAACTCCGTCACCTTCTCCATCCCAAAGTGTCCCAACTCTTTACTAATGTCTGCTATCCTCCCTATGCAGAATGGAGGAAAGTGCCTGGCTCTTGCAAGAAACTGCTTAGAAACTAATGAGGAAGTTTCTTTGTACCATCACTGTTATTTGCATATCTTTCCAAGGACAGCAATAAGTTCCCTCTTAATGAATTCCCTTGTTTAACGGTCATCAAGCCTTGAGGTAAAACATGCTTAGCAATTTAGACAATCATTATTTTCATGATTAAATAAATACCAAATGTGGACAGACAAATTATAAATGCAACTAATTCCAGCTTGACCAAGAAAAGCTTTTAGATACAAATCCCAATTAGGTAGAAACAGTAGTCTATGAAAGAGCAGTTGATGGACCATGGCTTCATAAATGACTCAGAGGTCCCAAGCTCTGCACACAGGTATAGTGAGTGCTAAAGTTCACTTAGCACGGATAATTACTGCAAATCCATATTTATTTCATATTTGACAGCAGCACCAACTGATTAACGAACTGATATATCTACTGCCTTAGTCCTTGCTGGACAACTGGAGAGGCAGTCTGTCCATTTGTTCTGCTACTGGCTAAAGACATAACTGAGAATGTGTCTTTTCTGCTTGGATTACAAAAGTAGCTACTCTCCACTTGCCAGGCCTTGATTCTGCATTCATTGCATATTACACTAAGAAATCTGGGACAAAACCTATGGTTCTTGACATTGTCATTAGATTAAGACTTCTTTTCCCCTGAACTTTCAGAAGATTGTTTCTATTTTCTGAGTACAGGCAAGAATGAGGAATGGCATTGGAAGATTAGTGGTAGAGGACTGGAATAGCCCTCTCTACACACCTCAAAAGGGTTACCGAGTTACAAAAAGATGCTGAATTGAACTTCAGATACCTTCAAATTCATACTAACTGTCTGTGTTTGAGTTTGAATCTCATTGGGTTCAACATCTGAAGGTTTAAATAAGCCCACTTCCACAATAGGCATAAGTCCTGAGGCTGGAGTCCTGGCCCATGGATGATATTGTCAAGCAGTATCTTGAAAATACAGGGATTTCTGGGTATCACGTGTTAAACCTTTTATTAATATGATTTAACATATTATCATATGTTAAACTGATGTCAACCCCTCCTTTTTTTAGGGTTCAGTTCTAAACTACAGGACACCCTCTTCTCAGAAATCATTTTTACCTGGCCCTTGCAACAGAAAATGCATGTTATTATGTTCTTCCCCTTCCACAGTCCTGCTGCTAACTGTTTATACTGGCAGTTTAGATTTTTACTTCTGTAAAAGCAATGAGTAGGATCATCTTATAATATGAGTCTTTTTTTTTTTTTTTCTGGAAGACCCTGGAAGAGGTTATGAAATCTTGAATTATAAGAAAGGTAATTTTCTCCTTACATTCTTCAGCTTTTGTGCAGTTCATAAATAATGCTATAATCATATCTACACAGCTACATGAAGAGCACTGCAAAGGTTACAAGTTCAAACACTCAAAAATTAGGGAAAAAATGATGAATGGGTTTGCTAGTGTAATCTCAGTTGAGCAGGAATGTACATGTGTGTGACAGGAGCATGAGTCAACCAGACTTCTGAGGACTCATTAGCAGCTTTTCATCCAAGTGAGCACCCCGAAAGCCCCACAAATCTTTGAACCACAGGATCTACATATTATTTGAAGTGAAACAGGAATAAGGAATGTTTCTGAAAGGAACCAAACTTGGAGATAGACACTGAGAAAAGACAAATAAAAAACTTATCTTCATCCACTGCATTCTTGTAAGGCTCACCCTTCCCTTTAGGTTTGTCCTTAGCTCAGCACTCTTTCATCACATTTCAAGAAACTCTGTATGTAGTTCAATTTGGGTCCCCAGGAAAAATCTCTTTATTTTCATCTAATCTCTAATCCCTGACTATGTGACCGTTCCCAGATCCCAGAAGAGAGGGAAAAAGAGGCAGTGACATAGCAAACTGCAAAATGACAGGCAAAGGCTATCTGTCATTATATGCTTTAAGGAAACATTCACACCACTAACTTTAGATACCTATCTTAGCTTTGCCAGGTCCCTGAGAATTAGTCATCTGGCCTCATGGAATGATTCAGAGCATATAGGTACAATCGTTAAAAAGAGAGAAAAGTGCCTTTGAAAAGCTGTAGAAAATAACATAGTATGCAAAAGTGAGGTCTGTGGCAATACAGAAAGCTGATGCCTCTTTGATGATTTGGTACTCACCCTGCCATCGCCCCATCCTGAGAAGGGAGCTTCCTACATTTATATAAACTTCTAATACAATTATAATAAGAAACATAAGACATAAGTGAATGATCAGCCAACTCACAGCATCACGTCAGTGACTGGAGACTTGATTCAAAACATCAAGTTCAATTCTGAGGCTTAGACAGGGGAAAAGATCCTTCATGTTTAGAGTATTCATCCTTGAATCAGTCTCAAGCCGCTCCAAAGGTTAGAATTCATGGTTTCAATTTTTCAGAAGTGGGCACAAAATAGCAGGCTAAAGGCAAGGTTTGGACAGAATTATCCTTTATCCCACATTTGAAAGCTGAGATATTGTATAACCAAAATTGTAGGAGACAAGTTGCAGAAGAACACAAATAAGAAAATAACTGAAAGTAGCCTGTGATGAGATGCTTGTTACGTATTTTATCCAACTACTCTTAAACAAAAAAAGGACAGGCAGTCTTTGGAAGACAAGCTGTTCACTGAGTTCCTCAGCCTCTGTATTGCCACTAACATTTCACTGAAAGCACAGAAAAAAAACCTTTAAAAATGATACAAAGTTATAAGGCAAAGTCAACTAAGAAAAGAATTGAGGCTTCATACAGGAAAAGATGATGAGCCCAAGGCCTCGAGTAAAGGGAAAGTACAATATCATGCATTTAGAGACTGATAATATGACTTTATGTTCTCTGTCTTGTGATCTCCTCAATTAGAAAATATGTATTGGTCAGGGTATCATGGGGTAATTAGTAGCCACCAATATGAAGTAGCTTTAGAATGATAACTGCGATTCAAGACTATAGTAGGCAGAAATAGATATCAGTTAGAGCTTTCGTTTGTTGAAGTGTTAAATTATTATTGTTAGTGTGCAAGACATTGGTGAAGCCTCAGCTAGACAGGATACTCCAAGTAACTGTGTTGTTTAGCTTACCAAAAGGAAGCCAAAAGTAGATATGCTTGTCTCTGGTTGGCACAGCTGGAGACAAGCATGGGGTAGCAGTAGAGGGAGGAGAGCTAAGTGGACTGTGTTGTTGCTGGGAAAAGAGGTGTAAGGAGGCCATTCATGCATTTCATTTGGAAATTAGGATTATAATTAGCAGAAGAGTAAAATCCCCATTAGAAAAATGGGACAAGAAGTCTTCCTAGCTTTTAAACCATGCCTGATGAGTTACTCTGGATAATGCTATGGCACAACTGTCTGACTGGCAGTGTGTTATCAGCAGTGACACAACACCTTTTTTGTCCTGTTTTCTATATTCTGTGTCATTAGACATGCTGTTGTTAACATGCATGTATTAACAATGCTCTTCCTAGATAACATTAGGGCACTAGAGAGGTGGAACAATAGCTGAAGGTCACAGCATGCTGCTTTGTGCAGGAAAAGACATTTGGGGAAAAAAGATTGAGGAGAAAAAAGATGGAAAGAAGCAAAATAGAATTTAGGAAACCACAGAAAAGTATGTCACTGAGGTAAGAAGAAGATAGGAACATGCTCTTGCATCAGTATCAGTGAAAGAAGATACACATCTAGTGAGGCTGTTAGTATGAGGCTAGGCAGCAAGTCTATGGATTTCTGTGCCTCATGAAGGCCACAGTGATGCCTTGAATATTTCAGACAGCAAACACCCGCCAGTTTTCATCATTCAAGCTTTCCATTGCAATTACAGCAGCACAGACTTTGCCATGATGCCCATCTGCTGTGCCTCCAGTCTGCAGGCCTGGCGTGGCTGCTTCCATGCACCAATCCATCCCTGGACCAGAACAGGAGCCTGGGATGCCACTTTCCCAAAGCCCACCACCAGCTGCTGGCACAGCACCACGGCAATGACAGTTTACACGTGGAAATTAGCAACCCACAACCAATCATTTGTATTAAAGCGAATAAGTGGTCCCATCAGTGGGTTGTAATGATGTGCAGCCAGACTCACCAAGACAAATAAATGTGAGCTCAGTGGGCACTACACTCCATGTCAGGGAAACTGTAGCTGACATCAGCAAGAGCATTATAAATCCTTGAAATGACCTAGGCATCTGCCATCATGACATTAGCAACTGCACCTTCTCCCCAGTTGCTTGTCACTGGCTCTTGCTGGTTCCCCTGTCCTCTCTGGAGCTTGTGACAATCACATCATGCCCACGCAGCAAAAGCAGTGCGGACATTGAAAGGCAGGATGCAGAGGCCGTGCACAGAGGGTTCATGAATAAAGCAAAGACAAGGCATGGGATAAATCAAAGGGCACCCCATGTTTCATACAGTGTATGTCTGTGGAGGAGCTCTGTGACCATCTCACTGTGTGTGGTGAGGCACTCCAGTCTGGAAGAGCTTTACAAGAACAATCTTTGGGAGCAACCCAGCAGAGTAGCATAGATTCAGTCACTGAACTTTTTTCATTGTATCATTGTTATTGTTTCTTATGCTCTATTGCTCATAACTAATGTCATCAGGGTAATTCCATCTGTTCTCTTTCATGCACAATGAAACAGCTATAAATTTGTCACTTTAAGAGAAGCAGTTCCTACTGAATTGTTATTATAACTTACAATCAAAATCTTTCGAGTCATGGCTAAAGTGCAAGGTACTCCAAACTAAAATGAAGCTTTAGAGATTCGAACTATCTTAATCAATAGATTGTTTGCTAGTAAGAACTTTTTACCCTTTTCACCCTTAGTATTAGTGGTAATACAGTTCTCTGGAAAGAACACGTGTTTTTTTAACTGCCTTTTCCCAGTTAAAAGACCATTTCGTCTTGTGACACTAGAAAAAAATAGAGCTTGTTTTATTCAATTTTCCAGCCACAGAACCAGATTCTCTTCCAGAATGTTAAATGAACTCAGCTGACCTGACAACTGTTGTCAGGAGTATAATAAGATCCTGGTCTATTATGGGCAAAATCCCATTTGCAATTCCTACAGTGTAGAGTACTTTTGTATTCAGCCAATGCCATTAAACTGCATCTCCACTGAACTGACTGTCTCTCTTTTCTTCAAGATATCTGCACACACAGGCTAAACTGGCCCTTTTACAAAACATAAGGAAGCTACTGACGTTAGAGTTTAGTTAGACATATTTTTATAACCTTCATAAAATTTTAAACAGAGCAAGACCCTGTCAGTATAATCAAAAGCCCATGGGCTGACTATCAATAGAGAAATGGAATTAGAATTGACAATGCTACGAAGCAAGATAGCTTTCAAGGAAAGCTATCTTCCAGCTCAGATATTCCTGTGATAATTTTGTATGTGCTGCAGAAGCAGTATATTCTTTAGTCAGCATTGCTGTTCATGAAAGAGGTTTCTGAATCCTCAGCTTGCACCAATATCTTAGTAAAATACAGTGTGCTCTGAAGAGTTACTGACTTTAAAGCACACCACTTGTGGATGGTGTGCTCAGGAAGTGCGTAGAAATCTGCTAATGTTTCTGTATTACTGAGCTAAATCAGGGCATAGGAATAGTGAGAGAAGACTGCCTGTCAGATGCTCACACTCACTTTTACTTTTTTGTGTGATCTGTTTTATCAAGTAGATTTCTCTACTTGCTCTTATCTCAAGGTATGAAATAGGTTGAAATGAGAATGGAGCCATGGGACAGCTTGTCTCTATCCTTTGCCTTCTTTCTGGAGCTAATGTCAGATTTCTAGGTCTTTCCCAATGTCACGCTAATCAGGATGACAGGAAGAAGTACTTGAGTTTCCCAGGGTAGACTGCAGAACTGAGCAGACAAGTAAGGACTGCAGCTTGTGGGTTTTTGCCCCTGACTGTTGACTGTATGGTGTTCTCCGATTGGAGTAACCAGCTGGCTGGCTAGATCCTCTTTCTACAAGAATGGACTAATTATACTATTTTATCATTTCTATCACTATACCAAACTATGCCACTTTTGTTACTTCTTGGTCTACCAAGATTCTCAGTGCTGAGAACTCCTCAAACCTCTCAGGCAATTCACTTCAAAAGCTAAAATAATCTGAACCTAAAATGATCAGATTATTCCTTTCCCATTTTCAGAAGCCATTTTTGTGCTCAAAAAACAGTTACTCTATCCCCACCTCATCCTCCTGAACAACTGGCCTTTCCCTCTAGGCCATGTATTCCAGGCCTCTCCTATGTCACTCTCCTAAGACTTAGATCCAACAGGTCCATATCTTTCTCAAAAACAATGTGCCAGATGAGACTCTGCTCCAACTGAGACCCTGTAATTACAAGGGGAGAAAATAGGGGCTGTTTCAAAACAGAAATGGCTAGAAACCCAGTAGTTCTTTGAAGTCTTGTATCTCATAAATTTCTATACAACGATTGAAGAAATTTTGGTTATTGATCCAAGCAAATGTTCATCATGCTAACCCAGTCTCCCGCCCTGAGAGTTTCTCTCTGGGCAAAAATGCTCTGTGTGCTTGCTTTGCACACTATTCCAAAGGCAGGGGAATGATGAAAGAGATCAGTCTTCATTGATTCAGGATCTTTTTGTACCATCCAACGGAAATATAATATATTCTCCTGTTGTTGACAAAGTTCGATCTGAGGATGCAGCAGCCATTATCATCTTTGTGTGTCTCATCTTTGAACTGTGCTGAGCTGGTTGAACATATGAGATAGCTGAAACCAGAATTTTGTAAACCAACCTCAAATGCAAACGTAATAAATGAGGAAATAACAGAATCATATATTAACAGTACATATCAGTAGATCACTAAAATGATCTCAGTCCTTGCATATTGTAAGCAGACTCATCTGGTTCTAGTGTCAATTTCCAGAAAAATGACAGACAAGAACAGACGCATATTTTGGGGGTGTTTGGATGCATTGTATCAGTAGGACATACAAGGCATGAATTTAAGCCCTAATCCTTTTCAGCACTTCATGCTGTCCAGTTTGGGTGGATTCCCAGCCCTCTTGCTGGTTTGATATCCGACTGTCAGCAGTCATGGCTGCTGGTTCCATGGTGCCTTTCATGAGGTTATGGCATTCTGCAATAGCTAAATAACTGAATGTCATAACACCTAGCACATGTATGTAATGGCTTTTGTCCCAGGGATGTTTTATATATGTATACATCTATACTGTGTGTGTGTGTGTGCGTGTGTGTGTGTGTGTGTGTGTGTGTGTGTGTGTGTGTAAGCCTAGATGAATCCGTACAGAGAAAAAAAAAGATATTTAGCATATTTGTATTACACAGTACTGTGTACACAAGGGAGAAGACACTAAAAAGTAGAAAACAATTAACTCTATCAGGATGGCCTTTAGCAATGTGTATTAACTTATTACCATCTAGACTGTTTTTTCTCTTTTTTCTGAGTGCATAAGGTCTAATGCAAGAATGGTCAATCCTTCTCATCTTCACGTCTCTTTTCTTCTAGTCATAAGAAAGCAGAAACAGCTTCTCTAACAAAATAGTTTTCCAAGGAGACAGGATAGAGAAAATTTCATTGCTATGTTACATGGAAAAACCAGCCGCAGTTAATATTCTAGTACTGTTGCTATGGAACATGAATCAACATTGGAAAACAGGTTCCATCTGACTAGACATTATTATAAAGCTTACAATAATAACGCTTTAGCTAGATGATTGCTGCCCTAAGCACATGAAAAATTCCCATGTAAACATCCAACTAACAGTCTTAAATTTGCAAGAATCTCATTTCAATGAAATTAAAGCATCTTGTGCTGCAGGACACTATGAAAATAATTCTGTTGCTCATATTATATTGCTGAAGTTAGTGTTAGCACTTCAAATGTAGCGTGGTTTGGCTATTTTAAGCTGTGTCTTCGCCCAGTATAAATTAAAGTAGATCCATGTACTTGATTGAAACTATGTCATTTTACACTGGCTAAATCTTCCCCCTTGACTACCAGGTCTATTTGTATTTTCCCTCTTACATGCCAAGTCTGCTTTCTAGTACTAGTGTTGTCCTTCTAGCTAACAACCGAAATATGGAAATAAAATAACTAAAGGTTTCCCATTTGTATTTCTTCTTCCTGGGGAAATTATGAAGCCCTACAAGCTCTTTATTATTTTTAGGGCTTATGGGAAAAATAGAATAAGTTAATAATTCACTGCTGTCACCTAGGAACCAGGAGAAATTTATTATGATGATAAAGGCTTTTTCTTGAAAAGCAAGAACTTTTTCTAAGCAGCAGAATACTTCTGACACTGAAACAGAGGAAATAAATTTAATTTATTAAATTATTAAAATAGATTTTAATTGTAAATGGATAATGGATAATAAGGATTGTACAAAATAGAAAAGAACATTTTCATCATTTTAGTATGTTTAAAGATACATCATCCTAAAGCCAACCTAATTTTAAAAGCTTTTAAAAGAAAGTTTGGACTCAGTTGCAGAATAGAAAAACCCTAGACTGCCTTCCCTACTCTCTGGAGCACCTTCCTGAGGTTCTTCCAGTTCTTCCTCTTTCTACAAGACTGAACATATTCTAAGGCAAAATATTCAAGCAGAATGGCAAGGTGCCAATTACTGCTGTGATGTTAGATTCCCAAAATGTTGTCAGCTGATAACTCACCTGAGTGTACCAGTGAAAACTAGAATGATTTAAAAGATCTTTTTTGTTTGTTTGTTTTTGTATAGGTAAACTACTGATTTGGACCTCTCCTCCATTTACTTTTAGGCTCTGATTAAGTATAATACCATAGCAGATGTCTAAATTTTAAGCACCTTTACACCATCACCTTTAATGTTATTAATAGAGTCTTTAAAGCTAAATATGTGCTTAAATATGGGTCTGAATTGAGACATTAATAAAAAGAACTGTTAAAAGCGGTAATGGCCAGCCTACTAGTACAAAGAAAAAGGCACTCAAAGAAACCATGTTAATCTAATACAGCGGTAGTTTCCAAGCACTACTGCCCGGTAGTGCTGGAGAAATCATACTTACTGCCTGTACTTACAACAGAAGCTACATTTGTTAGCAAAAGTTGACTTTTAGTGTCAACCACTTAAAATTATATTTATATATGTGGACACCATCTGCACTGGCAAGGTCTAGTTTCATGCACAAATGTTAATGTGCAGCGAATGGCAAGGGCAAAATGAGAGGCCACGTTGTGGTTTCTTTGAAAAACTTGCCCCAAGTCAGTTTGCATAGATTAGATTAAATAGAGCTGGAAGTAGTTTGCAGTACATTACTGATGAGCCTTAGCATGTTATAATGACCTAGCATATCGGGCACAGGAATTGCAACAGTTATAAATTTGAAAATCAGAAGAAAATCCAACTAATTTCATGTTGTGCCAAGGGACTGAGTCATACCTAGTGTCATTCCTAATTAAGTCAACAATATTTAAATAAAAAAGACTCCATCTAGTGTGATAATATAAAAAATTTATATAAAAGTAGATGGCATTCTGGTTACTTCAGTGGTTTTACTATAGCAATAAGTCATACCCATTTCCTGTAAGATTTAGAGGCTTGTACATCTGTTATGAGAGAGCAAGAGAAAGCAAGAAGGGGAAAAGGGAGAGCTCAGTCATTCAAGGAGAAATAAAGGTTTCAGCTATTTACAAACACTTGTCCTGATTCCCTGTAATCTACATTAAAGAATGCTGACAGACCCCATAGCCAGGCGAATGTGAAATGACAGACTGCGCAGATCAGAACACAGTGAAAGACCACAGGCTAAATGAGTCAGTACAGCTTTTTGGCATTTACATCTAAAAGGTCCTTATTTCCAACATGCACACAAACCAGTTGCATACTCCTCTTTTAAGACTCCAAAGAGAAATGTGGAGGACAAAATTTCTGACCACTTCAATAACTTAATCACTTCTCTTTTAGCCAGTTACTATGAGCTGAAGTTTGCAAAGCTTTTCACTAACTCTTCACTAGATTCTTCATTAACACTCCCTGATTGCTTTGATCATTCTTCTAAAGCCATATAAAAAATAACCTTAGTGTGAAAGATAAAGCTAAATGCACAAAAAGATGAATTAAGAGTATTGAAAGGCAAAAATGTGCGCAGCCTAATCAAATTACTACTACTCATTACCAGTTCTTCCTCCTCAAAAAGAAAATGCCCACACAATTTACCTCTAGTTTTTTAACTCTGTAGCTGTTTTTTAAAGAATGTAAAATTCCAAGTGTAAGCTGTCCAGCTTTCTTTTCTATTAGGATCCAGACAAAGCTCTATCCATCACTATAAATCCTGCGTAAATTCCGGAAGGTTGTGTAATAATTGTAACTTTCACTGTCTTCAGCTGCTCATCATCTCCAGCATACAGACTCCAGGGTCTGTCATAGAGTTTTAAATAAATTCTAGACACATTATCAGTACATCTGCTTATGAGAATCCATTATGAATGATAAAACAGAATCAAAATTAAACTTTCACCTTCTTATCTTAATCTTGATGGTAGTCTCTGCTCACTGATTTTACATGTGATAGGAAGAACAAATGTGAAATCTTGACCCCAGAAGGTCAAGGTAAAACTGTCATTGGTGATAAAGAAAGCTGAGATTTTTGTACCATCTAAGCTAGTGTGACCTCTGTTGGATCTAGATAATATCTGAGAACTTCCTTAGTTGATGGTACCAGATGTCACTGGAAGATGATTTTGTCTGTAAGGCAGTGGGGCAGTAAGAGGATCCAGACTAGTAATAGATTTCATTTGTTCTTAAGAATTACTGGAAGGGAAAAAAATCATCAACACTATGGCAGGCAGAATAGACCTATGGTTTACAAATCAGGACAATGATGACTGTATATCTCGCTTCCTGTCTGTCTCCCCTCAGAACAAGACAAAAAATTACGATCAGTCTCACAAGTTTTATGTGTATGAAAGAGGAGGGATGAAAAAACTAGCTACTTTTCAGCCAAAATACTGTGCCATAAAGGAAACTTCTTACAAATCCTGTCACACTAGCACTTCTCATATGAGTAACTGAAATGCCATGTTGTACTCAGGCCTTTTCTCAACACCATACCACACCTGAAGGAAGCAAAACTTTGTCATTCACCCTTACCTTCTACCCTGTTCATCTTCTGCCTACAGCAGTTTTACTTACCACTCTGTCAGTCAGCTCTGATTACTAGAAGGTATCTCTGGATGCCAAATAAAGGACTTCCAAATGCCATCTATAAGCAAAGATCCTGTATTTCTTATGATCCCAGTTTACATTCACCAGCTGCTCAACAGATACTTGGTCTCAAAGAATACTTTTCCACTCACTTTTTCAATATCTCATATGCAAACAATATGAGCTTTCATCCTTCTAGATCAACTAGCACATTCGTTATCAGAGATCTTACCCTCCCTCATACATACTTTATTGATTAAAAATAAAAAAAAATGATTAAATGACTGAGCTGTGTAATCCAGTGAATTTTTGTTTAAAAAAATGAACTAAAGTATTTCCAATTTTAAGTGTTTCTGCTGAACAATAGCTTTGACTCAACAGATTGCAAGTATTTTTACAGTGAAAATAAGCAATTGGAAGTATGGTATGAAAACTATAATTACTGAGCATTTTTGCAGTCTTCTTGTGTCAATTTAAGACCAATCCTGAAGTCTTAAAAAAGAAAATTTACAGTTACCTATAACATCCAGCATTTATGCTTTTATGGCTTTGTAACAATTCTCAACCAATTTTGTAGGTTATACTGTCATTAACAAAGTTGACATTATAGAAACATTATTAACATATATTTCCAAACTTGCTGATTTTCTAGACAAGAAAACCACAAGCATTGCAGATAGGACAGCTAATAGCTGCACTATTTCAGATATAAACATAGTGGAAGTGTATAATATGCACAGGTATCAGATACCCCTTGAAATTCACATTCCGTTTGAATTTGGTTCCTTTCATTAATAATCAAACTTTGTTAGCTTCATGGGCATTCAGTATGCAGCGAAGCCTGCGGCTAATTGATTTCTGAGAGCAGTGTTCAAGTTCAAAAACCAGCATCATACTTGGTGCTTACCACTACCACCATTAGCACACTTTATATCCCCTAATCCTTTAGACTGTCTGTCTCTGACACCACACTATGGGCTTGAGTCAGCTACCAACATCAAAACAGTGCGATCTGGGAGGCCCTAGGGTATCATGACCTAGGCTGAGACATCTGTATTTAGATATCTACAGTGCAAGATGGCATCTAAATTTTCATTACTGTCAATAGAGGTTCCACTGACTGTATTGACAAGATCCAGGAATTAATGTGTAAGATAGAAACTAAGGTCGTGTAGATCCCTTAACTTGCATTTTACAAACAGCCTTTAGAAAGATAAGTTTTCTTTCTTACCTGATCATCCTGATAATCCTCCTGAGTGCTGGATCTGATCTGGAATTAATCTTTCTGAATATTGGTGATCAAAATTTTTCTGTATTCCACAATATGTTTCCTCAGCACCCTATCTATTAATACTTCCATAACCAGCTGCACGTGTCTCATCTTACATATTCTAGGGTTGCATCTGCTTTTGCTAAATAGTACTGTCAGCTCAGAGCCACATTCATTACTTTTCTATGAGTCTGGTGCTCAAAGTCATCAAAGTCTTTCTGTCTGATATTCCGATCATCCCATGTCAACTAAGTGTTTGATTCATCATCAGTTTCTAGCATCCTACTTTTTGTATCCTGGTCTTGCCCAGTGTGCTTTAGTTAAATCCTGTTGCACTTTATCTCATGTCCATTTGTTGCCATATCTTGATTATTCTTTTCACTAAAATTTTGCTAAAAACTTTGCCTGCCACTGATGTTACACCAAATTGCTTATTGATTCCAAGACCTTAACCCTCATTGCTTTTTCTCAGTGTTAGTAAATATATAAAAATTCTTTTCTGAAGAGATACTAAATGAATGTGCCAGTACTTTCAGAGTCCTGGGATGGACAACATCCATCTTCTTAATGTGATTACAATAAACTTTGCTTGTACTTAAAACAACAATCTCCAAATTGTCACCTTTATCCCTCATCCATCCCTTCGCTATCCTTTCCTCTATCATAATCATCATCATCATCAATTCCTCATTTTTAATAAATTAATAATTTAGGTTTTTCTCCTGAATTGTTCAATTATCCTTAATTCTAGAAGCTGAAAAACTTTTTGCTGTGTAATTTCCTTATTAAAGTATATAGACATACTAGGCAAGTAGTCTCTCTAAGACAGAGAGATATTGGCAGGGAGGAAAGAGAAGTCTGTATTCCTGCTGTGTGCAGCACATGTTGTGTGAATAAAGAAAGCTGTTCAGTTTCCAACATAACTAGTCTCTGACCTTCTTCCCAAACACACACAAAAAAAAGGGAAGAAGTAATGAATCCTAGACATTTTAAGGGAAGTATTAATTTCTGAGTCAAATGATTCACCAGCAAATGTGTTTGCAATTCTTTTGATTGAGTGATTACTCTTCTCCTCATGTATAGCAAGAGCTTTTAGCTAAATAGAAATGTATCTGATAATGTGCATAAGATTCATTAGATAATCTTCCATATGCATCTAACTTTCTTTTCCTCCAAGCTCAGATTGAAAAACTGCTTTATATCAGGACTTGCACTGTGTATAAGCTTTTATAATTTGTAAACACTGTAGGAGTGGCCTTTCATTTGTCTAATGCTGACAACGTATTGAGGAAAACTATCACTGTTCTGCAAAGACTATTGTCATACTGATAATACGGTGTCCTAAAAGCATTGATCGCAGAGAAACTTGAGAGGAAAATACAAAAGCCTGCTTACACCAAGAGGAGAGGAAGGAAGGTTACAGCATTGTCAGTTCCTAAACCAGATTGTTTCTTCAAAGATGTAACATATCATAACAAAATTTCAGACCTGCTCATTTGTTAAAAAAAAAAATACTCTCATACAAAGGCATTTGTCTGATATAATTATGTCTTCTATAAAATTATCTTTAGACAAATAACATGACTCAAATACCAATAAGTTTTCATTTAGAGCAAAATGGAAGATACATCATCAGATTGTAGCAGGGAACTAAAGAGTTGACATGTCCTTCCTCTGCCCCTATTCACTTTTGAATCCATTATTTTCTTTTGTCTCATTGCTGAGAGCAGTGACAGATTTTACATCTGAAGTGAATAGAACTACATTTTTCACTAGAATGAAATCCTGTTTTCTCCACCACAATGGTTATAAACCAGAGAATAAAATGCCATTTTTCACAAACGGGGTCAGAGAGTATGGGTTTTTTTTTTTCTCCAGAAAAAAAAAAATGTTATAAAGCCTTACATTAGGGATGTGATTTGTACATGTTATTTATCTGAAGCATTTAGTAAATCACTCCTAGTTTATATCAAAGGTAACTCAGCTTTGTATTTTAACATAATAGACCTCGAAAGGGAACTCCTCCCCTTTTCTAGCTGCTGAGGAGGCCAACTCAGACCGGTTAATCAGGATGATGAAAGCTCCTTACTCCCTGGTTGAACACTTCTCTGCCAAGAAGAAACTACAGTATTGGTCCTTACCTGATTTTGGAGGATAGCTTCACTATGGCATTCCCAGCAGAAGGAATGCTACTCACTACATTAATCAATAGAAAGGCCTGAGTAGAAAGATATGTCTTAAAATCCAACCATCCCTGGGGCAGAGTCACCCACCTGCTTAGAGCTAGGTGCTTTCTCTGATAAGCAGAGGTCTTACCTGACTTTCAAAATACATGAGAAGAAAGCACCTCCTTTATCTCCTACTTCACTTTTATATGATACCCTAAAGCACGTGCCAAGTAATGTCTTGCTGAGAGCTTCAAACCCACATTTCCCAAGTCCTTCGAGAGAGCCCAGACCAACATCCAGCCTGGTACTGGAGGAGCAGCATCTGCAAGCAGGGCTTGGCCTAAGTGCTACTTATGAAGTGCCACATCCCAAGTAGGCTTGCAGTTCCTTTCTGTTCAGGAGGGAAGTAATGATTACTTACTTACCTTCCTGGGCTGCAGCTCTACCATATAATACATTTTAGAACTTTACTATTTTTGAACAGCAGAAGTGAGTTAAGTTTCACCTCTATGAAGCTTCATGGACTTTGTGACTGAGAAAGTGTAAACAAAGACAAAGTTTCTAGCTCCTAAACAAATGGCTGGACAGCATTTTTCCTTAGTATGCTTCAACAGGGTTACTCATCTAGAGATGTAGTGGAACTGGAATCATACAGGACTCAGGGAAAAAAATACAAGCTGAGCTATAAAAAAGCAGAAATTATTTAAATCTCTATGCTACACTGTGTATGGTAATGCCATAAATCATATTTAGACCAGATACAATTAATTTTAGGCTTTTTTCCAGTCCCTTTTTACATTTTACTTCTCTTTCCTCTCACATTTGATTTTTAAGGTCATTTTTTGTTCTAAGTGAAATAACTTGTGCTTGATATTGAAATGTGATTTCACAATAATAAAGTAGTGAAACTTTAAAGACGAATTATGAAGAATCACCTTTTTTACTTTTTACAAAAGGTTCATTAAAATTCGCCACTGATAAGTGTCAAAGGATACTAATCCACTGATCCTTCCCTAAGACTTTTTGAATTAAGGAAAGAGAAGAAGTAAAATGGGTTTATTACAGCCCTTTTGAAACAGAAGAGAATTCAATTATCGTCTTCATCATCCCTAGTCACAGAGACAGTAGTCCTTAATCCTATTTATTAGCTTTAAAAGATAACACCATGGAATTTGGCTGCTATTACTGCAGATATATTTATATATTTATATATCTATCATTTTCAGAATAACTATTCTTCCATACGGGAGCCTGCGGATCCTGAATGCTTCCAAATCTGATGAAGGAAGATATTTATGCCAAGGTGAAAATGTATTTGGGTCTGCAGAAATCGTTGCATCAGTATCTGTAAAAGGTATGCAAAAATATTTTGATAATAATGGTGTTTATTAATTACTAATATTTCAATACTGTTTAGAAACCCCAGCAGAATACAACAGCATTGTACAAACACAATAAAAGAGCACTTCCAACAAGCTGGCCAGCTAACCTCTGTTTGGTCAAATATTGTTTTCCTGCATCAGATTACATACTCTGGCTGTTTTATTGTAGGTGTCCACCAGAAGAAATAGTATACACATTAAATCAGATAATTCTGTATATATATAAAAAAGGGAGAGACAGAGAAAAATTAAGATTAATATTCTTTCTGGATATTTTAGCTTTGGGAACTCCCTTACCCATACTCCTTTGTACATGGGAACGAAGTTTAGAAATAAAGCAATAATTGTATTGCTAGAAATTCTGAGAAGAAATAAACAATTTAGTCCCTTAGAACAGTACTTATATTTAAATCACTGGGTTACAATTAATTTCTAAGCCACATTTTTGTCACTTTCAAAGTGAATTCTTGTATGATCATTGGTTTTGGTTTTAGGTGTTAAGTCTTTTGGCTTCATTTCTAAAGCATTTTAATATATCAAGTAGGCCTGCAAATTTCCTTTTTTGTTGTTTTTTTGCTTGTTTGTTTATTTTAAGGGACAACGATGAGATTTTCTTATAATCACAAGATTCCAGGTGCTAGAGACTTGAAAAAAAAGAGGTTTTTTGAGACTGATAACATTATTCAATTAATCCTTTCCAGAATTCCAGCAGATTATTGTCTAAGATCCTGCCTTATTGCTTCCATGAAATGGACTGTACCCCCTATTCACAACTGTCATTCCTCAGTGTACATTATGAGCCTGGTTCAGCATTTGACACTATATATTTGAAACAAACTATAAGTATCAGGTCTCAGTAAACTAAGCAGAGCTTAAGCACATGTTATACAGATGCTGTAGCATGAAAAGACCTCCATTTAAATGTTGCTAATTCTTCTGTATTTTCAAGAACCTACAAGAATAGAGCTGACTCCCAAGAAGACAGAGCTAACAGTTGGAGAAAGCATAGTCCTCAGTTGCAAAGCCATTCATGACAACACCCTAGATGTCACTTTCTATTGGACACTCAATGGGCAGCCGATCGACTTTGACAAACAAGGTGGACACTTTGAAAGCATCAAGGCAGTAAGTGACCATGCAGTTGTCATCTGTGTGCTGCAAAGTTATAAGAATGTGCATGCTTTTACCTATCTGTCCCATTTACAAAGTTCTGGCCTAATTGAAAGATGACTAATTTCACTAACCTTAAAACAACTTGTTAGCTAAAGGAGGTGTGAATGGCAAGTTACTGGGATTAATTCAAGCAGTTTTAATCAAGAAGACAATAAAGGTAAAGTTCTACATCCTATTAAGATGACCACTGTGAGGGAACAGAGAGTAGTTTGAAACAAATCCTCTTTACATTCTTCTACTGATGTTGACATATCTTCGGAAGGACGCTGCTGTTACCATGGCTGTCTTTTTCATGGATAACAAGGCTGTTAGAATGTCCTTATCTCCAAATGCTCTTACTTGCCCAGCATGTATATTAATATTGAATAGCAAGGAGTGCATTTTATTTTTCCAAAGCCCTGCATGAGGTAGGTTGTAGCTGTGTAGCTATTATTAAAGTTAACAAAAACCACATGGCCAAAATATGCTTACCAGTTTCAAATATGGCCCCTTGGTTCAAAAACAATTTGATGTGGTCAAACAGTATGGTGAACTAATTCAAATTTGTACCATATAAAGAGGTTTGAACTTTTCCGAGCAGATAGAAATCTCTACGTGAATGAGTTTGGAAATCGAATCTACAGTCATTTAACTCAATCTTCCCATTAATGAAATGTAAATCAAACAACCATGCTATGTTAACAGAGAAAAAATGAAGCTCACAAAGGTCAAGAAATTTTAAAAGTTAGTGTTTCTAATTTGAGTACAATGTAGAAAAGTTAATTTTGCATTACAAATCTTGTCAGCTGCAATCAGTTGATTCTTCTGCTTGGTTTTATAGAAGTCATGCTGTACTCATTCTGTTGTTGGTCTTTTTTTTGGTGACTTCAGTAAGCTTTTTACTTGAAAAACATTATCAAGGTATATTTTAATGTAAAGGTTCTTAGCATGCTTATCTTTTCCTGAGGAAATATCTGTGAGGAATGTGAAATTTTTCCAGATGTTGTAAGTATTGCAAAATATTTCATTTTCTATAAAAGATATATCCACCACTCTTGTCCTGCTTGTTCTGTCACACAAAGGTGACTTAATTCTGCTCTAATTTTCCAGAAGGTGCACTGAAAATGAAAAGTCAGCTACAAGAGTTCACTTCTGAAAGTTATGAACAACAGAAACTGCTCAGTTGTTGAGTCCATTGCCCATAAATCATTGTATCAGTGGAGCTGTCAGAAGTTTGAAATCATTACATATTACATTTAAAGTTTGAATTCTTTTAAAAATCTAAAGTCAGAAATTACAAGGTTCCTGCAGTGGGTTTCAGTATCTTCTATGCTGAATGGAATTTTTAATCACTGGGAAAAAACGTCAGGCTAGGAAATTGCCAAAGCCATTCAAACCTTAACAAAGTAAAGCTAATTTAATATAATTTCATTTGTTTTATGAAAATAGGATTTTTTGGACTTTTTAATAACAATTCAGCCATGATTTTATTTCTACTAGAGGAAATCCTCAGATTCATAGAAAGTGTATACCTGGAGGACAACATCCTGGTCCTATATTCAGAAAAATATTTGCGTAAGACTCACTGAATTAACTCCAGTGAAACTGAGCATAGGATTCCTCCTCTCCTGTGTCCAATACCACAAACAAACATATATTCAAGGAATCACAAAGATTTATTTGTATAACAAAGGTTTCTTTGTCGGTTCCTTTCGTTGGTCTGATATGACTAAAATATTGCCGTAATCTAGTATATTTAACCAGCTATTTTAGCAAGAGTTTGTGACAATATTGTTTGTTAAAATAATGAAATTCTATACAACTTCAAAGAAATACCAAAATGAAGTGTCAGACCCTGCCTTTTTAAGACTGCTCACACAAGTGATTGTCAGCCCATGCTTCATTTGCTTGCATTCCTAACTTATTTAAATGTCAAGACATTTCTTTTTTGTTTTTCACTCTGAGGAGAGTGTAGGTAGGCTTAGAAAAACTGAAAATATCTACCAGGACATTACCAGCATGATGGGGGCAGGTGGAGGGGACACAAAACACTCCTTTCCAGAACAGAAATATCAAAAAAACTTACCCTTTTAGGCTAATCCTCATTGAAATTTTCCAAATGCTATTGGAAACGTAGTCTGACACATCTCTTTCCCTTCTGAAAGTAGTAGTTAAAATGTAATCAGGTCTCCATCCACCAGAAGACATATTTTTATTCTTCGGTCTGAAATGAAGCTATACTATCAGTTGAGGGAGGCAAAACCTCAAAGTAGTCATTTTGGAAGGAAATACTATACATTTTCTGTATTTTGGCAGACAGTTAAGTGAAAAAGCCCATAGTAATTCCCATAACTGTTCATTTGTGCAACCTTGTCAGTCATATCTCATTATTCTGTTAACCAAATAAGCAGGTGAAATTACTGAAAAGGATGAAAATATATTTCTTTGCTTCATTAAAACCTAAAGCATGACCTGGTCTTAGAAGACAAATGAAGACAAAATAAACCTCTTCTGTATAACCTATCTAGTAATCTCCTTTAACCTACTGATCCTCAAAGGAGGGACACAGAATATGATAAAGACACGAGCTTTGGAATGCAAATAAGGAACTCTGAGAAAAACAAAAATCTGATCAGATTTCATCTATATCAATTATTTCTCATTTGTGAGAGCAATATTTTAAATTAGATGAGCTGATGATGAACAACATTCTTTTTAATTCAGTACATTTAAAAAAAAAATCTTCTGTGTGGATAAGTTATGTAATTATGCATCCATTTAGTGCTGCATGCACTGGTACTTCATCAGATTAAAAGTTGTGTGAGTTTGTTTGTTTGTTTTTTTTTTTTTTTTTTTCTTTGAAAGCCTGGCAAATTGAACATTACCTGAATGGGTTTTGTTAATAACAAAATCATTGTCAGCCCCTCACCACTGCTTGCATTGCTCATACTTCCACTGTGACAGATCCAGGTGTTAAGTATAAGAGACATTCCGGTGCTTAAAGCAATGTTATAAAAGCTGCCACCTAAGTAAGATTTATTTGAGCTATAGACAAATTTCCACTTCTGAAAATTGCTCAGGCCCTGGTAATTACAATTAAAACAAAAAGGAGAAGCTTCTCTCAACAATATGTTTTGCTTCACTTCTTTGTAAATTACATCTCTAGCTTTTGTACCTAAAAAATAACAGTGTTATCATTTCTCACACTGAGATCTAATTTTTATTCAAATGAAAGGTGCTTTTGCTGTTGTTTACCGAACTATCAAGCATTTAGTACCTATGGCAGTTTAGGTACTGCTGGTACTTGCCTGGCAAGAGGATAAGTGCTGACGGGATGTCGAGCTGAACAGGGCTGCGCATGGAGGGAAGGAGACCAGACGCCGCGGAAGTGACAGCTGCTCTCTGGGAAAAGAGAACGTCCCAGATCTTCTGCACGCGTAACTCCGTAACACGCTCCGCAGCAGAATAATCGTGCAAAGGGATGTATGCGTACTCTGGCATTAGAAAAATCTTACTTTGTCCACCGAAAGACTTGATAGTGTTTTAGGGTCTGTGTGGGTAAACTGCGTAATTCAAAGAGGCAACATCTCAGGGAAGTCTGACTTGCCAACATTTCTTTCTAGCAGCACCAGCGAGCACTTGAGCACAGAAAGTATAAACCTGCTGCTTGGTCAGATTAAGATAACTTTGATTTCCTTTCCTACTCTTCTGTGTCTAATCCAAAAGTCCTACTCAAAATTTTATTCAGAAATTTTCTCTTTAAAGTTCCCTATTGATATTAGTGGTTATATTGTCCTGGAGGTATTCTGGGCACTGGTCCCTTTTCTAGGTAAGGACTACTGATTTTGCATGTATCTTTTAACCAACATACCCCACTCCAGTTCCATATTTGAAAGCTGGCGGTCCTTTTATAGCAGGCAAATAAAATGATTTTTTGCGGTTCTCCACACCTTGGTAAGCAGCAGCACTGCCTCATAGCATCCCTCACCCCTGACCTGCACGAGTAGCTTTCAGACTCAGGAAAGTGATTTAGTCTCAATATCTTTTTTGGTCCTTGGTCTTAACTGAAACTGCCAACAGGGCAAGTGATAAGCACAAATTGTCATGTTATATTTTACAGTGGTAATTTGTTCACGAGGAACTGAATTAAAATCTACCAGTTCTTTTTAAAAAGGCTAGTAGATACACATTAGACAGGCCATTAGCTACTACCAGTCACTAGTGACTTTAGTCTAATAACTTAGAAAATGGAGAAAACATAACTTTGCACCTTTCCCTGCATTTTCAAGTCTCTCCTTAGTTTTGCTGCAGGACTTTAATCATATTTTAGACGTTAAGATTCAAATGTTATTCACATTTTATAAATGGGCAGCATTAAGTTCTACATTACATCAAGCAATTAAAACAGCAGGTTGTTAATAATAATGTCTCTCCTCTTTATTTAACATAAAACTAAACAAGGATAATTAAATAGGGTTTTATTTCAAATCCGCACCCTCACCCCAAGGATATTTTGGCAGCAGTACTTGTCAAAAGTCTTGTAGAAGAGGCACGCTTTATGCACAGAGAATTTCTGTTCATGATAGTACTGCTGTTATCAACCTCATTTCTATCAATTTGTTTCTTTGTGCATTAAAACACTTCTCTGGTGGTGGAAAGAGCAGCATAGCCATTAAGGTCAATGCAGAGCTGCAGGTGTTCCAGCCCTGTTCTCATTTCCATTTGTCACTGCACAGCAATTAAATGCTTAAGTGACATAAAGCAGTTTCTAGATAAAAAGCATACCTCGTCTTTTAAAATATTTCCCATCGGAGATAGGAAATTTCCTATTATATGTTTCTTGTAAATGAGGGAAGGTACAAAATGGAATAAGAGTTAATTGTCACAAAGTTTGAAGTATCTGTTTTATGACTGATAACTACAAACCAAAATCTAAACACAATGAAGACCCCAGCCTTGCAAAAATCTTTACCATATTTGACTGCCAGTATGTAAACAGCCCCACTGAATTGATTAAATTTATAGATATACCTGCATGCTGTGTTAGGAAAGGACACCATGAACATTTCCTCAGTTCAAACAACTATTTAAACTGCTGTGCCCCAATTCTTTGTCTATGAATATATGAAAGGCATTTCTGGAGACATATGATGATAAGTAACCTCTCATCTATTTAATTTTATTTTGAGGGAGATAACTGAGCATTTTGGGAAATGTGAAAGCCCTTAACATCCCTGAACACCGATTACAGTGAGGGCCAGCAATCTATAGTCCAGCCTTTCATGTCCATGTGTCACACATCTTAATAACTCAAAAATATCTGTTAATACATAAAAAAGTAATGACAGTCAACTATAAATACAAAAAATGATTGTCATGAAAAAGTCATAAAATACTGTCAGATAATTATTACACTTGCTTATTCTATTAAGGTATTTTGTACCCTCCCTAGTTTAGAGGAAACACGTTACAAAAAGAAAAAAGTCAGGGTAAACAAAAAATACTTTATGTTTTTCTCTGCTTTTTTGCAGCTGAGGGACCATTTAACTGCTTGGCACAGTGTTAATCTGGATTATTATGCAGCGCTGCTGAGTGTTTGAACAGTTGATCAATGTGTAGCTTACTTTCCGCATGATTGTCCATTGGATAGCTGAATACTAGCCAAACGCAGCGAGCATGCACTTGCAACCTCCTCACTCCCTTCAAGCATATTATAATTTCTTCCTATTTTCTATACTCCTTCTTTTCTCTGAAATTCCTTTTACACATTTCCACTTGACAGATTGCATCAGCGCTGCTCATTCTGCTCTCGCTCCTTCCTGATGTTCCTCCCACTTGTTGCCTTAGGTGCTTTAGTGACTCAACCTTAGTAATGATAAGGCCTTCCACTTGCAATTGCATAGTCTGCTTTTCACTCTCAGCTCTGCAAACTCTTACCTAAGCTATTGTGGCAGTGTTTTCCAGAGCCTCTTTGGCAGTATTTTTCCCTTGCAGCTTTCATGCTGTTGGTCCCCTATTTTTGTCCGCCTGGCCTTGCACCTGCAAATACTGATAGTGCTGTTCTGGCAGATTGTCCTGGCAAGCAGTTACCACTGGCCTGAGAATCAAACCTCTTTGTCTCTTGTTTTATAGATTTTAGGTTATATTAGATTAAAAAAAAAAAAAAAAAAAAAACACAATTCACAACAAAGTAGATAATAGCCATTTAAATACTTAATAAATCCAACAATATACGTGCACAGAAGCTTAACTATCAATCACTGTGCGACACCTGCACTTGATTGGTATATTCCAATCACCAACAGGGAGTTTGAATGGTTCCCAATGAAAGGTATACAGAACTAGGGAAAAAAGAAAGGCAAAACATCATCATCATCATCTTTGTCATTTTCATCATCACCACCTACTAGATTAGAGGACAATGCTCTTCTGGCTGAGCACTGAAGAGAGTGCTTCCCTTTTCCTTTCCCCTCTCTCACTTCATTGTTTTTTATTTGTTTATTTATTTTCCTCTTAAGTTGCTTTCACTGCTGGAGTTGATGTACACCATCAGCTATGGACCCTCCTAAGCAATCTCTGTACATGTCTCAACATCCTTAGTGCAACACACTACTGGAATCTGTAGCACGTCTCCTCTCCGTGCTTCTTGGTTTGATGTGTTCTCATTTGGCACTTTTGTCATGACCAGAATCTACTTTCATTCCTGTCATCTTCATCTATCGCTGTCACAGCCCCTCCATTCAAATCACGTGCTTAACTCTGTGCTCCGTTTTCCCCCTCTTTCTGCATCGTCACAGAACACAGATGCCCCATATCATTCTACCTTTTCTTCCTTTCCTCTCCTGGCAATAACAATACGAATACAGAGCACGAGTATAGTGGGCTTCTCTGTCCTGAAGCTTGTCCTTTCATATCCCATCTCTTCTCTCTTTTCTGTGTTCAATCAATACGTTATGTTTCCTTCCTGTAGACTTCACCAAAAGACCCCAGCACGTGAGATACTACCTGACATCTGATACTCATCTGACTCTGTCTCATCTTCCGCTTTCTCTCAACACGCCAAAAAAACTCATTTGCAGCAATTCAAGCAGCACTTAAAAGTCCATCTTTTTAGCTCCCAACCGCCAGTGCTCAACTAAAACAACTGGTTTCATTATTTCTGCTTTCGCTATGCAGGGTGAAAAATGCTACCACTGGAAGGGTCCACACTTTCACTGGAAAATTCTTAGGGATCTACAAATACAAAAACCTTTAAAAACATCTTTTTCACAACTTCTTACAGATGGGTATAGCACGTTTTATGCAGTACCCAGTATATCTCAGCCAACTTGCATCTGCCTGGATACTACTATGCTACTACTACCACAATGAAAACAATGACAATAATTTCATCTTCTTGTTCCGAATTTGCTATGAGAAAGCACTGGATACAATTTTCCATGATCAATGGAAAAATTTGCTGCTTTTTAACAGAATAAATCTTTGCAATATGCAAACATCATGACCAGCAAACAGACAAGTGCTTAATGTGTTCAAACCTGAAAATTTGTATGGAATGGCACTTAAATTGTGCTAAATGTGTGATGAGCAGAAGTTGGCTGGAAGCTAATGATCCATCATTATCCACATATAAGTTGTTAGTACAATTTAAAAGAACTTTATTATATTATTATTTTTTACTTACCATTCATTGCAAAAAGGTAACATTGCCATGAGGTCATTGTGTAAAATTGTTATTTTGCTTCACATAAATTCACCAAAAATAAACTCCATTGCTAATCAAATATGTCAAGCAAGCAAGGTTCAACTGTGCAATCATTTTTTCAATTTAATCTGACTGAATTTCATTACTAAAGGCTATTTTGCTGAATCCAATAAAGTATGAGTCAGGAATTCAGCTAACCTGTGTGCAGCAATAGCTGCAAAAAGCATTCTGATATTTTAAATTATCATTTAAGTTGAACCAAATAGCATTAACAACCTGGGTCTTTCTTGCCTAGAATCAAATCTCTGCATCTCTGTCCCATTATAGTATAGTATAGAACATATAGTTAAGAACAGTATCTTGCAAAATGTTTAGAGACTTTTCAAGCTTTTTGTACCAAACATTCTTTTTTGTGTAGAAACTACTTCTGCAGGAAAACACCTTCACATCTAACTGTCAAGCATGTTAGGTGACAGCCAGCAAGCCTCCACAAGTCCATGTAGTCATCGTAAGGAACTGATCCAAACACTTTCTAGGCTTTCATCATAAAAGCAGTTTTCCTGCTATGGCAGTCAGTGTTTGCCCACTCTTTTCCTGTTGATTTAAGCTTTGGTGAATCATGATCAGTTAAAATAGTCTCACTGCCTTTTTTAGACACATTATTCCTAAGCAGAGACAATTTTCACTGCACATTGGCCAGATGGAGTTCTCAGCCAGAATGCTTGATAGAATAGACAGCATTTCCAGACCCTTGCAGCTCAGAAGCCGCCGTCTGTGCTGCCAGCTTGTCTCTCTTGACTACCGAGTATTTTGAACTTCCTTGCCTTTTTGTCCTTCTTTCCAAGATAAAGCAATTACATTCACAGAACCATGCTTGGACTCTGGAAGTTTTACAGTCAGTGTGGAAAGCAAAAGGAATTAAAGGCAGATGAAATGAATACTAGGTTTGATAAAATGAGGAGAGAGTGATTTAAGATTGCTGTGTTTCATGTATATTTTTCCACATATGATTCTGTAGTTTGAATGTATACAGTGAACTGTGCACTGATCAAAGCAATGTTTAATTCTTGCCTGGAAGAGATAGCAGGAAGTAAACAGTAGCATTTACCAGATTTACTAGATGTTAGAAAAGGGCATTACAGTGGAATTGTGAGCTCCATTTCAGATGCAAGCAGAATGCAGAGTGTCACTGGGAAAAGCCTCTAAAAGAAAAGGTGGGATACTGAAAGAACTATGTTGGCTTAGAGGTAAAAATTCAGCAAATGAATGGATGGATTAACAGGGAGGTTTCCTAGCAACTGATTCAAGATAATGAACTCGGTCTCACAGGAAGAATAATTCTCTCCACTTTGAGATCCATATGTAAAAGTTAATTTACTGCAAAGCAACTCACAAGCTTATAAGATTTATGAAATGGAAAAGAAAAAAGCCACATACAGCTTCCTCTCAGTCAGGATTCGGAAGGGTTAAAAAAGAATCACCAACAATAAGTTCTCTGCAATTTTTTATTTTTTCGCTGTAAATGACCAACATTAGGGCAATAGATGTGATAGACAAATCTGAATGGATGATTCTCATTGAACAAAGCATGTATATCACATGCTCCTTGGGACGTTCATGAATTTGGGGAGGTATCTTTAAATCAACAGCTAATCTTATGTATAGGTGGCACCAATGCATGTGAGAAATTACTTTAAGGTGGCTTACGTATAAAGCTAACTAGACACATTGCAGGCACAACTGTTACTTAAAATAACACACCATAGTGGAGCAGATAGACCAACAGATTGATACAGCAAATTGAACACTGGAGCCACTCAGAACCTGATGATTGGGATACTTTGAAGAATACTACAAATGGCACAGTAATTTGTTGCCTTAAAAAGAAGAATCATTAGTCATGACAGAGAGCACTAGTAGCTGTATTATTATGTATTTGCTGTTCAATGAAAACCAGCAATATGTTCAGTGTTACAGTAGGTGCATAAGCGACACTGGCCTTGAAGGTTACCTTTAACTTTCCTTAAAATCATTTAAAGCCTTGTCTTTGGGAAAGTACAAAATGTATTCCACACAGCAAGAGCTTATACTAAACAAACATATATACTTTTGATACTTAGTTAAATGGGGAATATATTATATTCAGAACGCCAAAGAATATAACCAAATGCTTCCTTAAAATCATGTACTTATTTTAAAATGTGCCCTGTCACAGAAAAGCATAAAAATAGCTACATAAAAAGATTCTTACAAGAATGTACACTTAGAAAGTGCAAATGTAGACACAGACATAGAAATTTAGACACCACTAATTTCAGCTTTGAATAACATTAGGGCCACATATTCACTGACGCCTCAGGCTGTTCTAAGTCATGTTAATCAAAATGAGAGCTCTTTTTACACTTTTTGTGTCCATGTCACTAGTTTTTTTATCTTCCCCAAGGGGAGGATATGTCTTTGCTTTTGCTGAAGCATTCTACCTTTTCCAGTAACAAAAGACAAAAAGCAAAAGATAATAATTCTGACCTTAGACACTTTACTTAATGGAGTCTCTGCTGCATTCCTGATTTGTAATTTTCTTAACCTGGACTGTAATCTCTTGATTTTAAATAGCAGATGCAATTACAGTTTATAGAAATTTTCTTAATTTTTGGAAAGCCAAAACATCAGTTTAATCCCCAGGCCTTGTTGAGACCTTGTGACCTCTTATTACCTGATAAACTGATATAAGTATCCATTTTATGCTTAGAAAAATGATCCATACTCCAAGACTTCCACCAAAAAAATAAAGCTCCAAAAACAGAAAAAAGGAAAGGAAAAAAGCCTTGAACCATTAATATTGTAGTATCTTTGTTTTCAATTACTCACTGTTTTTAACCTGGTCTAAAACTTGAGTTGACTCTTTCACATGCCAGGTTTTTAGACTCTTCCTCCTCTTTTCCTGCTTTGTTCTAATCCTAGCAAAGTTCAGGAAGAGGGCTCATTTTCAGTATAAATAAAAGTGATGACTATTCAGACACATCTATATTGATAGTGGTTCAAAGAATCAGCCACGTATAAGGGACTCTCTATGCTAATAACCACAAGAAAGATATTGCAGATGCTATCATGGCCCATTTGTACTTCTTCTAATGCCTTTCCCATGTAAAGA
Organism: Dromaius novaehollandiae; assembly: GCF_036370855.1. Lineage (NCBI taxonomy): Eukaryota > Metazoa > Chordata > Aves > Casuariiformes > Dromaiidae > Dromaius > Dromaius novaehollandiae. The sequence goes on along the minus strand of NC_088098.1, from coordinate 204,865,958 downwards.
ATTCCCTTCATTCCCAATAAAGGCTTTTTAGGGCATGACATAGTCCTCACATTCCAGTGTATGAAAATAAGAATAGCAACAGCACCTGTCTCAGTTAATGAAGCCATTACTTACTGTTTCCATATGTTGTAAAACCTTTATATAAAACCAGCATAAAAGCTAGAACACTTATGGTTATGCAGCATTTTATGCCCAGAGGATGTTAACCACTACCAAACTGCTATTATATAATTTTTCTAAATCTTCATAAAAGAGTAGAGTCCCTAAAATTTGTAAAGACCTTTGACACCACTGAAAAGCAAATAATATAGTCCTTTTTTTCACAGATGCTGATCAAACACAGCTTCTCCTAATCTGAACAGAAGCTAAAATGTCTCAGCATTTTCCATGATCAAGACGCTAATGTCTAAATATACATCCATTTGTAATAATCAGTGATTTTAATTTCTTTGCACCCACATTTTAAGTAATGCTGGCTGCACATCCTGTTATTCTGTAATAAGTGTTTCATGGGGATGTATTTTACTGAAGTGCTGCTACAGGAATGATTCTTCCAATTGCTGTCAATCTGCCAGGTTACATAGGTATGCAGATGAAATGCATGTATTTTCCTGATGAGAATATTAGGATTCATACAGTCATGAACCCTCCATAAACTAGAGTGACAGCTAAGATTTTAACAGCTCCTGAGCAAAAAAACAGACAGTTGCTATCTATTATGCCTTTTCCCCCCACCTAGCGACATGGCACACATTACATGTGAATTACCTTCAAAGGAGAGAGGTGAATGTGGACTGCTTCTGGTCTTATCCTTCCAATGTCTAAGGCTTTGTATCAGAAGCATTAATCATCTTGAATAACCCCCTTTTTAATGGCTGATAAACACTACTGTGCTATATGAGTCAAAAACTTTGTGTCCCTAAGCTGACTCCTTAGAGAAGTGCCTGTTCTTTTACATTTACAGCTGCAGAATATTCTTTTCCATAACTGTGATCTAAGTTAGCTGTAGAGGCTTTGGGAACACCAGAGTAGAAATATAGGAATTGCATTATGGCCTGACTGAGCTTAGCGTCTTGCCTCCGGATATATCATGATGAGGCTACATCAAAACGCAAAACACTAGCATTATATTCACGCCCTTAGATCTACAGGGTTATTGAGCTATAGACCATGCCCACATTCATTTTGGTCTCAGTGGGAACCTTAATCTCCTATGTCTCTTTTGCTTCCTCATATTAGAGTATGGTTTTATGTATTCTCACAAAACAGCTTGTCAAAATCTCCAAAGATGTTACATGACAATTTTCTGAAACCCTTTACCAACATTATTCAATCTTCTGTATTTACAGAAGAACACAAAAGAAAGAAAAGAAAAAAATGCTTATCTAATCTATCCAGCATTTCTCCCAAATGGACCCTAATTAGGCAAATTTGGAATCACTCTTTTCTGTTTTATACCTAGCTAATCCTCCCACTTTTCCCAGTTCTACCTGTCTCTGCTGCATGACTTTCTGGCATTCTCTCTGACATGTACATGGTTGATTATCTGAGAAGTTTTCTTATTTGAAAGTACAAAAGACAGGATTTATCCTTTTCTGAAATGGAAGAACCTACAGAATTACTATAAAATAAATTTTTGTAGCAGCTATATTGACAATACACTGGAAGAGAGATTTTCTTTCTAGGTATCACCTTTGAGTCCAAAGCATGAAGAACAAAGCAGTAAAATACTGTAGCTATGATGGATAAACAGATGTTGCAGAACTAGAAAGCACTCTCATCATAAATTTAATCCTAATACTTCTGAAAGATTCATCAGAGAGACTGGAAATTATATGAATTATATAAAAATCTACAGAGAGATGGACTTTTAACTGAAGTTGGGAGCAAAAATCTTTTTTCTCAAGGCCACACAAGAAAACTTAAAACAGAAAATTAAAGGTTCTTAAAAGAATAACTAAAGAGGAACACACTACTGTAAAGAAGGACCGCTATGTATTAAGGTTTGAGGACAAGCTAATGATGAAGAAAAGACTGAAATAAAATACTTTGCACTGTTTTTGATGTAATGATGAACATGATGGCTAATATGTAGCTGGGTAGCTAAGGAGACTGAATGTAGAATTAGAAAAGACTTTGTCCAAAGTGGAAATAAGTTCTAAAGACTTAAGGTGCTCAAAGGATGCAAAATAGCTCTCCCAAAATTCCGTAGAATTAACAATGATATTTAGTAAAATGTAAATAAAGCTATCAGTTTATGAGAAAAAACAACAGTAACCATTGCATCTATATTTTTAAAATAATAATAATGTGGACAGCTGCTAATGTATTATATTTATGCTATCTACAATTCAGTAAATATTTTGCCTTAATGCTATATAGAATATTATTAGTTAAACATATGGCAAGTCTTAATTCAAATTCAAATGAAGAAAAGATGGTCTAAAGAAGATATATCAACAGGTTGTGCTGAAAAGGAGCCACCCTGCCTAGAAAGGAGAAAATAACTTCTAAAAGACTAGATCTTGGAACAAATCCTATTTCATCTTGTCTTTAATGACCTTGGTGTAAAATATAAAAGTATGCTAATGACAACAGTATGGTACAAAATTGGACATATTGCCAAAACATAAGACAATGAAGATAACACACAGGAAAAATTAGATGGACTTGAGAACTGAAATTATAGAAAAGAAAGAAATTGAAGACTTCATATTGCAAAGTCATGCATATATGGATTGATGGCTATAATCTAGGACCTCATAACATAATAGGAGCTCTTGTAAATGACTGAGAAGGATGAAGATGTGAGTGCAACTCCTGACCAAGCACAAGCGGGCAAAAATCAGGCAAATATAAATCTAGCTGTAGTCAGTCATATATTTCCAAAAGAAGCTAGAGTACCAACACGTACACCTCTGGTAAGTCTTTAGCTTGAACACAGGATACAGTTCTGGTCATTCAAGATCAAAATGCCTCAAATTAGAACCAGTGAAGAAAAATAGCCAGGGAACATATCATGCAAGGAGAGACTGGCAATCTTTTTTTGGTTAGCAAGATAAATAAAATCTGAGAAGGGAAATGACTATATAAGTGTTTCTTAGACGGAAACATCAATAAGGAAGAAGGAGTATTTATGATAAATTACAGAGCTGTAATGTGCTTGAATTAGAGTAATATTCCTAAAATGATGTTTTGAAATGGACTAAAAGAATTTAAAAATGATGAAACATAATGACAAAGCTCTATCAGTTCCTGTCAGGGATTACATGATATGGTTGCTTGTGATAGCAAGTAACTACTTTCAAAGACCTAGGAGGTTTCTTCCAGCTCTGTGACCTACATCTGACATGAAAGAATGGACTAGATTCTTATAAAAGATTCTCAATTAACCATAGTAGCTTTCTTTTTATCCCTTAAAATCAAAGCTTTCCAAATTTCTTAGAAACCAAGAGATTATTTACCCTTGAGAATGAATTGGCAACATTGGCTTTCTAGACAAACAACAACAAAATGAAAAATAAAAATAAAAAAATGCATGACATAAAACCTTGATATATTGAAGGTATTAAAACAAGACGGTTCAGAAGAAACAACTGATGGTGAAAAAGCTTAGCATGTTAAGATTGCATATCATACACAGTAGCAATGATGAGGAAATTTAGAGTTATAGGAAATGTTGAAATTTTGTTAGGATCGACTCTTTGAGATTCAAAAAGAAAAGCAATGCATTGGAAATTGATTTTGGGTTAATTTTTCTTTTGACTTTTAAGATAAAAAAAATCTTGAAAGGAACAAAAAAGCATATGGCAACTTGTTAAAATTGTTGATATCCATCATCAAAAACTTGCAAGCATTTTAAGCACACAGAGTTGAAAAAGTAGACTGTAATTGCTACACTAACCATGTGCTCAGGGTGACTTTCATTTATACTATGTCCTTTCCCTGAGTAGAAAGAAACAATATTAGATCAATAATATCTATGGACTTGAGCTCACTAAATCTGATGGAATAACATTTATTGACTCCGGTAAGCTTTGGATATAACAATGATTTTGTACATGCAGACTCTAACACCATCTCTTGAATTCCTAAAATAATACAGAGATTCTTAGAAAAAAGCCATTTATCCTCCAAAAGGCTGTTCTATTTTCCATTTTCCTCTTTTCTACTCATAATTTGGGGGCATCGTAATTACTGTTGACTGAAATAGTGATATCAATAAACATCATCAAGACTGTCTTTTAAATTATTGTGATTTTATTCCAGATATATATTACAAGCATCACTACATTGTAGGGAAAAGGAAGAGGAAGAGGAAGAAAGAGCCTTAATGGGACCTTTCTAATATCAGGGATTACACCCGAAATAGTTCTGTTTGGCTCCTAAATTAATTTCTTTGTGCTAGTTTGGAATCATTTTCTTCCTGCATGCAAATATGCATAGGGTGCTTTAAGCAAAGTCAGAGTTATTGAAAAGCTGAAATCCTCTTCTTTAATCTCTACTAATAACTCTCTAAATTCAGTGTTCCAGTAATCCTCATAAGAGGCTATTAGGGCACATAAATGTTGTTAAGATGAAAGCTGAAATCACGAGTTTCTCCCACTGTACCAAACACCCTCACAAATCACCTTGAACACACAGATTTACTAAATTTTAAACTGGCACTTCATCCGTGTTTCAGCAAGCATCCTCGGCAGATTTAATGATCAGGAACATCCTTCTGGTGCACGCTGGGCGATACGGCTGCAGGGTGCAGACCGCAGCAGACACGGTATCGGATGAGGCAGAGCTGCTCGTTCGGGGTGAGTACCGCTAACAGTGCAGGCTGAAGCCATGATGTCCATAAATTATCGCACCAGGGAATTTAAACATATAGACTTTAGGGACCTTTGTGCTGTGTGCTGTATTTCAGATTCTGTAATACTGAAATCATCTGTGATTAACCTACTTGTCTTTGAAAACAGTTCCTTGGTAAACTCTTCTGCAGACATGGCAATGAGAAACAAAAGTCAATTGGTAAGCAGACGTACGGTCTTAAGAGACGTAAGAGCACAAAAAGTATATCGGATTGCTTAAAATATAAACATTTGTCATTCACAAGTTTGTGCAAGGTAGGTAAAATGGATTCTGAGCTTCCATATATTTTATCTTATGGTCAAGTCATTCCCTCATGTTTAACAGTTAGGGAATATTCACTCACTTCCTAAGAGGAGCGACCACTTAGCATTTTGTAAAATGAAAGACAACAAAACAGAAATCCGCTAATATGAAAGGGATTTTTTTTCTTCTCACATAGAACTGGGGCAAACAAATTTTGGCTGAATCTTTAGGCCCAGTCCTGAAATCTGTTTAGTTGCTTTACCTTTAATTTAAAGTTCTTGATGATGCACAGGAACATATACATAGCCATTTTTCTGCAGGATCCCAGACCATATTGAGGACACCAATCAGCTTATGAGAAAGCAACACTTTAGCACCACGCTTGCGCTTCCTTAAGCAGGGAATTTCTGCATTCTGCACTAGCTTTTGTGGGTGTGGGGGTGTATGGGGGGGGGTGAAGGGTTGCTCCATGCATCCTGGGAGCTGAGGATTTGCAGCCCACTTACTAGCATTAAAACTGGGGACAGCTAGCTGTCAGGTCAAAATACATGGATCTAAGTAGTACCTCTGGGTAGGCTTATTGGGTAGCATACAATTTTTAAAAGCTGGATAAATCAAGGGAGATATTTTATTAACATTTGAAAAACTCCAGGTTAAAAAAAAGAACTAAACAATTTAAAGATTATAGTATTTCAAAAATACTTATTTTACCTTATTCCACCACTTCTGTAGACTTGATGTTTTCATATCCATCATTTTTATGATCAATATATGCTTTAAATGGTAAAGAATGTTTCTTGCTGAGCACAGGGCTCTTCACATTTTGATGAGAGTAGCTGTTAAATATTTCCATAAATTCACTGTGAGTGATTTATATGAGCTATGGCACTACTGGGATGCTTTCCAGTCACCTCAACATAGGCATATAATGCCATTTTAGTTGTCCCACAGAATCTGAGCCATCTATGCAGGGCATGCAAGTCTTAGGTGCTACCTTTGCCCCTCTCAGATGGGAGCTGGAGGCAAGGCAATCTCACCTTTAATGTCATTGAACTTACTAAGTGACAAAAATCTCTTAGCTTACTACTATTTAGGGTACCATGGTCTGGCTACTAAATTGTTTTTTTCAATAATATGGCTTATATTTTTATATAAGTGAGTTTTTAAATATGCTGTAAAACAGAAATGTTTTTTTTCTGAGTAAGAGGTTTGAAATAAAAGCAAAAAGCAGTATTAGAATGGATGTATTCAGGTGTCTCCTTAACATGCCACCTTGTTGGTGAAATTAAAGCTATGACTGCTTTAAAATAGGTTTTAAATTCAAATATGATTTGCTTATTATATTCTCCTTTCCTTGTTTACATGACTGGATAATTATAGGATACAGTAAGAAATGTATGTATCATTTTCACAGGCTTGCTTATATTGTGTGAATGCTTTTGTCCTGATGTAAAATTCAGTTTTCATTAAATTATAGGGTATGGCTGGTCTGTTGAAGTGGTTAATTTCTTTAAGTTATCTTTAAAACTTATGCAAATGGAGGACATAAGATCCTGCAGTGCGAGTGGATTTCAACAAATACAGGATGATTTTATTTTGTTTTGTGTTGCAACAACTGTATAAAGCAGAATTAATGCAAAGTTGTTAGCCATTTCTCATTGTCGACTTCAGCATTTCAAGAAATCCAAAATATTTAAGAGAATTAAATCTATCATTACACTATTAGAAGTATTTTATTTTCATTTCAGTATCTCTCATTCTTTTTTCTCCACATATTTCAGTTCATAGAGTGCACAAACTGGTTTGCAAGGTGACACTGTCTGATGATCCTAAATTACAGCATCTTTCAAACTTTAGGTTTAGCTTCTAGAGATACCAGACATTGCTTAGGAGAAGAGGCCATCAGCGACAAGTTATGTAGAAAACTCACTTCCGCTATGCAGTCAAGTCAGTGAACTCCAAAATCATTATTCCTCATAGCAAGTGTAGTTTCTAGACAGAATGATTTCATTTTATACATATTGTAAATCATCTTCTCTATGTTTTAAATATGACGGCCCATGGTCAAAGCAAGATATCGAAAGCATTGTTCTGAACTCTTAGAAGCATCAATATGAGAAAGGTTCCAGCATGTGCTTATTGTGACCATACTCTGTCCCATTTTCCCTGTACAGAAAATGCCAGTCTTGAATGCTGGTATGGCACACCAGTATAAACATTATCAGCATTTAAATCAGTTATATTGTAAGGTACCTCTGGTATTTCTTAACATGACATTGTAATTTGGACTTTAAAGATTTTTATACTTGCACCATTTCCACAGGAAATAAATTGGACACATGGAATAAATTAAATGAAAATCATTCAATTTTTCCTTTTAGATGTTCATGAACATCAGAGTTACTACTATTATCAAACTGACTAAATTCATACTGAACCATGTATTCAACTGATGCGTTATGTTTAAGTCAAAGGACAGTTTTCTAGAACTTTATTATAAGGGTTTTTGGAGAGAACTGTACCTCACTGCAGCCTCTTCAGATGGAAGAAAAAGAATGGAAATTCTTTGCAAAATCCTATTGCTTATAACTGGTGAATGAATCTTCAAGAGACAGACATTCACCGCTGCATTTTCAAGCAGTTGAAATGTCTCATCATCTTTTATTTTGGAGAAGGCATGGAGTATCCTTAAATAATATTGATCTTTTATAAAACAGTACTTGCTGGTTGCTCTGTTGCAAGATCCCTTGAATATAGCCCAGGGAACTAATCCTATCATTATCATCGTACAGCAGTTCTTCTCTGCCCTGCACCATACAGTAAAACTTAAATTCCAGTATCTGATTAGACAAAGACACTCTGAGGCACAGAGAGTGAATATGCCAAGTAAATCTCAATTCTTTTGCCTCTATTTACTTAAAAGTAGGTAATTAATGGTGCTAGTAGATCTCTGAGTGTAATACATGTATATGTGTGTGTTTGTGTGAGAAATAAAGACAGCAAGTTTCTATTCTGCAACTTTCTACAATGGGTTGTAGATTTTTAAAATGATTTTCAAGCTATTTTCAAATTCACTATCTCATAGTTTTCAATTTCAAACATGTATTTGCAATGAAATACATGTCCAATGTGATCTCTATAATGATTTTTGTCTAGTCAGTCTCCTTTTAGCACACTTCAAAAGCACATATAAAAAAATTTTAGAGAACATTTGGCCAAAACCAAGATTCAGACCACTCCAGCATCCACTGTTTGAAAATATGATTAAGTGATATATATCAAAGTAAGAAACAACATCTAGAAGTCCCTAATAGTATTTCTGTTCCCCAAAATCCTGTTTATTCTGGCCAAAGTTCTTTATTTTTCCCTTCTTGTTTTATTTTTCAAACATAGTCATGAATGTTGATGTCCTTAAGAACAGATGTTCTGCTAGCAGCAGAATGACCAGACCTGTCAGGCAATATATTAGCTTACCAGCCTAAGTGTCTTACATTTAAATCTTGGTATGAATTATGACTGAAAAGTATTTTAGTAGTCTCATCCTAGTCAACAATGGCCTTCAGAGAGCTGCTGTCCTGATGGCATCCTCTGTTGAAATGCAGGTAGGCTAATACAAAGTAAATGCAGTCTTGTAGCCAAGTACCTGAGGAAATAAGCAAATGTCCACTTAGTTTTAGTAAGCACTGCTACCACCTAACTAGCAAAAGCATTTCCCCTCCAAAATATGGTTCTATGAGGTTCTCTGTATTTCATCATTGCGTGTTGTTCTTATTATTAAGTACTTAAATAAATAAGTCATTATCTTTTATTCACTACATATTAAATTTACTTTTGTTTTATGGTGCATTTCACCTGCTCTAGCACCGAAGCCCAAGAAAGTTATGTAGAAAGTTCACGTTTCAGTGGCTGACAACCCTAGAGGCATCTGAAAGCTCACAATGCATCCTCCTGCCCACTACATGCCTTAAAGTTCCTTAAATATTTTGACTTGGGCCTCTGTGCATGTACCAAAGCGCCTCAGCTGGGCGGTGTCATCCATCTGAGATCCAAGATAATCCAGAATCTACCACCTTACTTCTGTGCAAGTCCCCATAGAGGTCTTTTATACACTTTTTATACTCCCTGAATTCGTGTAGGATGAGAGGGCAGACAGGATTCCGCTCAAAGGCCAGGAGCCACGAGCCATTGATTTAAGACGGAAGAGGTGATGCCCACCACTTATAGGCCACTTTAGTACATACAACATTCACCTCTGATGTTGTATATGTTCCTCTTGTTCCCTCAGATCCTGTTTCAGAACCACATTTCTCAAGAGTGTGCCATAACTGCAGGCAGGATGTTAGCAGGATAAAGGTACATTCAACCCTCTTTTTGAGGCTGAGCAATCAGGAACACATCAGGAGACAAATAAATGGGAGCCTGACTTTGTAGTGTAGGGGTTAGGGTCAATTCCAGCAGCCACAACATCAGTTTCTTTCATTTAGTTGGTCACAACAGAAAAAGTGGACATAGTCCTGAGGTAGGGGGACCGCTGTCGGCAGCTAAAGCCAATACATTGAAGCATGAATTCGAAAAGCTAAATTCCAAGCATGCATTCCTCTTCACTGGATTTGCCCTCTGGCAGGGGATTGAGGCAGACAATAGTAAAGTCTAAACTGCCACTGCAAGATTTTCTGGAAGACAGTTATCTGAGCCTGAAGCAATAGAAGGTACATAGGGCAGACTGACACAATTCAAGGACATCCAGAAGAGATGTCAGCTTTTCACATACGACAGTAACTATTGTGGCACCAGGCCTGCATAAATGTGCTACATCAAAGGAATCACTTAAAATGAACTACGCATCTGATGGGTAGAAGAAATAGTGTTATTGGAGTGCATCAATACTGCAAAAATTACAGCTATGGACTTACATTTCTGACACCAAGTCATTGCTTGATTTCACCACCTTTATGCCTTGCCTTGTTTGCTCACCTGAGGAAAATGTGTACAGAATAGATGTTTGTCATGCAAATAAGATATGGACCACACAGTCAACAAACATTTGCCCCAGCACATGAGGTCTAGCCAGTCATTTAAGAAGAAGCAGCAATATATGTTTTTTATGAACATCACTCCCATTCTTGACATCAATCCAAGAACCGTTTGCCCATGTCACGTGCCTTGTCTGCCTTTATTTTATCCACCCAGATCTTCAGCTTTCAGTGAATATTAACCATCAGGAAAGCAGAGCAGCAGAACGTTTCAGCTTGGCTGGTTTTCCGTCTATCATTGGCACCCCTGTACTTGTTGCTAGCTCTGTACTGATTTTTCACAAAGAAGTGATTACCAAGGCAGGAGGCTCTAATACAGGATAAATATGCATGTGCTGTTCTGACACTAATGATGTGATCACAAATGTGGTTATCGCACACCCAAGTACCAGCCAGGAGGCTTGCGTCTCACAGATGTCTCAGGTGATCTTGTAGCCAGCAATGTGTCAGGTTTTCTCAAGACAATGCCTGCTTGGTAAGTTAATTTGGTTTTAAAGCCTGTCTTCCAAAAAGGGTTTATTATGTTCTTATTTTCCCATTATACTGTCGAAATTTGAAGCAATCTGTGCATTCTTTTTTCTTTTTATGACAAAGGATGTCTTCATGATCCTGTACTTCCACCATATTTCAGTGTGGAGAGATTTAAAACACCAAATACTTCTGTCATGAAAAAGGCTGACAGAGGGAGCTAACCTTTATTACCTTATATTAAATATCAATATTGGTCCAATCAACTACATTAAAGAAGGACAGCAGTGCATTTCACCTTGTGGTTATTTAATGTATCAGTACCAAATCCATTACTCACTTATAAGGAGGTTTTTAGAAAACACTAGCAGAACACATAACTAAGGGAGAAGGCTACTTCTAACATTCACTTTCGGCAAAAAGTACACTCTTGAAAGAAACAACTTAGTTTCTAATGAACTCACTGGAAGGTTGTGTTGCCATAGGCTACAGTAAGAGAAAGACTGAGTAACAAATCTTCTACCAACAGCAGTTATTGTATATTCCTTGCTCCTTCTTCTGCAGGTTTGAAGAATCAGCTTAGAAAGGCATCTGTACAGTTCAGCAAAGAAAAATAGAAGAGTCAGGCATGCCACATAGGAGTGTAACAAACTTTTACAAAGATCAGTCTGAGGCTTCCTATTGTCTTTCAAGACTAGAGTTTACCTTCTGCTGAGCTGAGCTGAGCTGAGCTGAGCTGAGCCGAGCTGAGTGGTTTCACTGCCACAGCACCAGTTTCAGAGAGCACCAGTGAGCTCCTTGCATAGCAAAGGACCATTGCAAAACTCAGCTGGGTACTAATTATCTCATGTGGATTGGGGCTGTGCGTCAAACATCATTTAGAAACAAAATTTAGAAGCGAGAGGGTGTTTTTCCTGTATAAACCTGTATATTGTTAGCGTGACAGTATGACCACATACGCCAGGGCAGGCTATTTTTCACAGTTATCCTTTTCTTATATCATCATATTTTTTAGGATCATCATAACTGAGTTAGGAGTATAAGTTTGTGAAGTAAAAGGATTTTTGTACACTGGTGAAAGGTTCAGTGCCTAATGAAGGGTACTGAGTCTCCAGCATTTAAATATTTATTTCATTCTTGAAAGCTTTTTATTCTAATAAGTTACCCGGTTCAGTGACTTTGTTTAACTAATCAAATAAAATCTGCCACCTAAGTCCTATTTGTAAATTAGTCTTGCAAAGCTGGATTACAGTATTTTAGCTGCTAAGTAGCACTGATTCCAAACTACCCTGCCAAGTTCTAGATGCTGCATTACAGATGCCTTATAACAGCATATTGTCCACTGAGCACATCTGCAGATTCTCAAAGCTTCTTTCCAATTGCTCCAGATACAGTGCGGCCTGATCTCTGTTTTTTCAAGCTAGCAAAATGAAGTCTTTTATGCTGGTCCCAGAATGACTGACATAAAGTTTCACCTTCTGGAATGCAAACTGCTTATCAATGGTAGCATTGGCAGACTTTACAAGGTAACTATTTATAAAATAGCATAGCAAAGAAAAAAGCCATTAGCTGTTTGTAAGAAAACTACACTGTCATAGTAGCCATGTGCGGTTGTTCAAATATTTAATTTGAGGTGGTAACCGAAAGAGAAATCAAATATAATGCTGAGGATTTCTTTTTTGTGTTTGCTTGTATTCAACAATGATCGCACAAAATAAATTGTTTCAGCACTTGTAGTAATTCCAGTTTTTTTATAATCTAGATGTTTCAGAAGAAAATCAAAGACACGCCATGTTCTTGAACTGGTAATTTCAGTACTCAGTTCTGTTAAAAAAAGAACTGTGCTCTCCGAGAATTAACACAATTAATTTTGTTCCCAGTGTTATCTCAGTGATCTATATTTAGGGATTTTACTAGATTCAAATGCCAGGTATTTTCTGGGTATTTTTAGTAAGGGTTTGATCACTATCATTTGCTTTTATTATCCTTTTCATAGCCAATCATAATGATCAAAATGTATTTTCTGTTGTTGCTATGGGTGTCAATAGACACGGTGCCTTTCCTGAGTAAAAAAAGTAATGCCCAGTTTTCTTAATTCTCTATATTAATTCTGTACACCTTTGGAAATGTATTAGTATATATAAAGCTAATTAAAATCCTTTGAATTATATAAATATTAGTAGAACATTCATGGCAGCAAGATTGCTTTAAAATAAGAAGAAAATCAGCTTTTCCCCACTATGAATAACACGTATTGTAAGACTGTGCACAGAAAGCTAACGAAATGCAGTGTGCATGCCTACTGTAAGTAAAATGAGCTTTAAGATCAAACAGCTACCTGGAAGCTGTAAGATCTTGAAATGGAGCAGAGAGCAATCCTGCAGCATAAAAGGATGAAAGCCTTTGTGACTACAAAATGTGGTTTAAAAGTACACATTTTGTGGTCTAAAAATAAAAAAGAGGTTAAAGCTATTCATCTTGTAGACTGGCAAAACTACCAGTCTAAGCAAGAAATCCACTCTCATGCTATATTTTTGGAGAAGTAATGTTTCCTCTGAACTCCACTGACCTGGAGCAAATATAACGCAGGAACTGCTGGTTAAGTTGACCACACTCCTCCTTTCAGTTGTGATATTGCCAATAAAACTTAAAGACAAGCACTTGGGTTTAAAGGCCATCAGCCACAACATTATTAAATGGAACGTAAACAAGGTCAGTGGATTCCTGTTGGTCCTTGAAATTACATTTGAGCTGTAGCAAAGGCCTTGAAGGCACCGTTAAGTACAGACACCATTAATTGGACTCACAGGATAACATCCAAAATAGTAAACAATTCCCAGAGGTTACTTGGTACAGCAGAGTTCTCATCTAAACAGCTAAATTCCCTGTCCTCCTCTCATCTCAAAGCAGGACAAGCCGATGCCTGCCAGGATTTGTCCCAGCCCATGTTAATCCATTAATTGTGCCTCAGCATTGGGTGCGAATGGAATAATTGGCACAGGGCTAAATCTGTGATAGGGACTGACTAACAATGTAATAGCCCAGATGATCAATGCCAGGGTTCAGATATGTGCTTTGGCCCTTTTTAGTAGCTGAATCATCTACAATATTGGAGTATAATATATTAGCACAGTTGGAACAGCAGTCCACTAACCCAGAGACTCTAGACTAAAATACTTCTAGGAGTCTGATCTTGTAACAAGACCTTTGTTCTAACACCTCAAATGCTGTGGAAGGGAAGGAGATTCATACGAGTTTTAAAAAGATCCTTTGTTCTCTCTAAGTTACTTCTTTACAAAAGTGAAGTTACTTTAAACTTCAGTCAGAAAGGGCTTAGAACAAGTACAAAAGTATAGATCAGATGTGCTGATGTTCATGAACTCAGTGCCTGAAAGAGCCCCATCCTGTTCTGGGAGCAGTGCAGCCTGGGCTGGCATTACAGAGGATGACGGAGGCAGGACAGATCACATTTGGGATGGCTGGCAAGCAAAGCACTGCAGTGCTGAAGATAGTCAACAGGAAATTACTACGAAAGGGACATGTTAAACACTCCATTCCTTACCCAAATTGGGACACCTTTACCAGGGTGACAGCTAGTCATGTCATTTCTATTGTGATTCACAGGCTATTGGTGCTTTTTCTCCTAAGGTGGGACAGCAGTTCACGTTCCCTGCACTGTTCATACACTTAAGTCACAAGCTTGACAACACAATGACCCAGCTCAGAGTGTCTGAGCTGCAATCTGGCATCTGGGCTCACAAAGCTCAACCACTCTCAAGGTCATCCTGCCCATGTCTCCTATTTTTTGGTTTGGACAAGGCAGGAAAATCAACAGAGGAGCACAAAATGACATATGTACGACTAAAGGTCTACTCATTCTGGACACCAGGGATTTTTGCTGACCCTCGTCCCTGGAATGAGTCATATCAAGACTATCCATGCTGGATCATCAATGTCCTCTGTTCTTTACCTCCAAACTGGAGTCTAACCTTCCTGTCTGTCCTGCTGCTGGTTGGGCTGTAACCTCTCTACCCCCGCAGGACACTTACAATCCTATCTTACCACCTGGGTACACCACACAGTAGGAAACAGGGCAGAGGCTGTATGAGCTAAAGCCACAGTGCCCATTGCGTTCACTGTGCACTACACTTCCTCACCATCCTTCTCGTCCCCCACCACGTGCAAACAGTTTTTCATCTGCTGTAGCTGAGGAGAGCAAAAGGGCTTTATACTGCAAGAAAGAGTCAAGCTCTTGTCTTCTCTAGCACCTTTACCATTATTCTGTAGTTACTGTCCCTTTGTATTTTCCTCCTTTTCCTTACCTTTCATCTTCTCCAGACTGATATCTTTTGCTCATATTGCTCTGGGTCATCTTTTGTCCCTTCTCTTTTCTGTCTAACACTCTCTTCTTTCTGATGCTTTCTGAAAGTGTACCACAGTTCTTCTTAGAAAGTCTTTCACCCTCTTCCCCATGCTTTGCTTTCACTAAGCCAATGCACCTTTTCACTCAGAAAGCAAGACCTTCCGGTCAAGAATTCTGTGTTCGTAAAGTGCTACATATTGCGCTTTTAGTGGTTTGGTAAAAGTAAGAATTACCCTGGTCAGACTGTAGTGGAGTAAATCAATGCACATTTTGGGATTCACAGGAAAGGGCACTGCCTCACTGAATGACTAAGGCTATTATAGGTAATAGTCTTTCAAGAGCTCTCGCATTAACATTGTATCATGGCAAGTAATCTAACGGACCTCTCAGGATGATCATTCCAACAATAAGAAGACACATAAAACAAGTTTGCCAAAATGCAGTCACGCATGTCCTGAAATGAAGTATCAATCTGTGGAATTGCTCTGAAAGAAGATAGCTGACTAATATTCTTTATGCTGGGTTTCCAATGTTCCTCGAGCTGCATAAGAGCCTATTGTAGCCCCAAATGTCTTCTCTATGAAGGTCGACTGCACTGTAGTGCGTTTATGACCAGTCATTTTCTGTGTAGTTTCCAGAGGAGCATTTGAGCAGACTGTGCATTTTTTCTTCAATTGGCTATTCTCAAATAAAAAATTGTTTTAGACATCCTGAACAATAACACAGCCCTTGGGAGAAAAGATTCCCTGCATTAGCCATCCGGCTGACACTATGAATGATTACAACCAAACATAAAATTTAATGAGATTTCTACAAAAATGAGTGACATCTGCATAGCACTTAGGTCCTGGCTAACTCTTGTACATTTGTCATCACTGAGGCTTTTGTCCTTTATTAATCTATTTTCAAGAATGCCTGCTGTTGGAAATGGAAACTCTTTTTAGCAGTCCTCCTGCGGACTGTGTAAGAGCACACATCTCAGAAAGCATAATGGCACATTGTCATGACTAGGAATGCATTTAAAAGGTTTAAAAAACATGAGAGAACTCTGACAACAAAATATATTGAGAATTTAAGAGGATACATCTGCAAAACTATATTTTTGTATAAGCGGAAGCTTGTTCTTATTCCTATAATGCAGTAGCTAGAAACTCTTTAACAGTATTCTGTGTGCATGGGAGAAATATTGTCAAAGAGAAGAAGTACTAAATTACTTTCCTTTAATGTTGTTTATGCTTGGGACCATGATATAGTACTAAGCCTATGGCTGCAAGTCAGTGAAAACATATGATTGTAACAGGATTCCAGCTTTCCTTTAAACTTTCCCTCATGGCTACAAATAAAAATTTCACTAGAATTTTCCTACATCTGCAGATAGCCTGAAACAATTGATGGAGGGGATCAAAGGTTGTCCTGTTTTATTAAATTAGCCCCCGGACTTGCTATTCTGAGACGAGACCCATCACAGAACAGCAAATATACAACAGGAAGAGAGGAGTGCGGGGGACACAGGTCCTTGGGATCATCCTTCCACTGTCTTTTCTCTCAGGAAGGAAGGCAGGACCACCCGACTGCAAATGCAGGTGGGACTCCAGAAGGCCAAGAGCCATAAGGTGTCCAAGATGATGGCACCATCTTATTTCAGTATCATTTATAACTAAAGATGAAAGACCTTTATAAGGAGCAAAGTCAAACCTGCTAAGCACACGGAGCAAGGGAAGAGGAGACAATCCCAGCTTTGGGAGCAACTGGTCTTCATAAGCTACCCACCTTCGTCTGCAGTGGAAAGCTACGTTCCTCCCATGACCCAGCCCAGTATGCAGGACTCCAGCGAGGATGATTTCAGTGTACTGTGGAGACAATGTTCTTCCTTCATACATCCATAATATTAAACTTTTCAAAATTTCTATAAAACAAGACATTCATCAGTCTTGTTGTTATTCTTGTTGTTTTTCTTTCTAAATTCTGTATCTTTCCAGCATTTAATGCCAATTTGTTGCTCGTAGATTTTGCCAAGTGAGCAGAAGAAAGTGAATACCTTAATTTGCTTTCTCATGTGAAGGACACAATGTCTCTCTCACTAAGAAGCTATAGAACTGAACTATTACAAAACTCCAAACATATTGTTGCCATAGTTCATGTAAACATAATTTCGCTGAAGGAATATCATGGGAAATATAAAGCTGTCTGTAGCTGCAAACACCACAAAGAAGCCCAGCAACTAAAAATATTTCAGTTACTAGTTTTTTTATCCTTTGACATTCACACAAATTTGTTTCAACTCATAGACTAAGGATTCTATCCCAAAACAGATTCAGTTATATAAAACAATACTTTAAAAAATGTTAAGCTTAATAATGCAGAAATCCTGGCTACAACTGCCACTTCAAATGGAGGCTCCAGATCTGACTGTTCATCTCCCTGTTCCACATGTGCTGAGGTCTGACAGTTCAGCAAGTGGGATGGCCCAACTCATGCAACTCACAGTTAGGGTGAAAAGGAATGCAGGTAGCCAAAGGATCTGCTCCATGAAGCATGCTGAGGGAAAGTCTAGTATATACCAACTGGACAGTGCTCCCCAAGAAACATAGCAGCAATTTTTTTCTATTAACAATGTTGTCTGGATTATCACCAGTTCTGGCTTGGAAGAAAATGGCCAGTGGTGCATTTTTGATTGACATTTCACAGGCTTCCATCTGCATGTGCAGAAGCAAAACTTTAGCTTTCAACAGCAGGAGGCTGGAAAAGAATCAGGAGTTTAGATACCAAGAATATGCAGATTTGTCACAATTAACTATATAACTAATTATTGATGATATTAATATTTCACAGAAGTACTAAGTCCTGTCCTTCAAGATTTAAGTCAGCTTTTAAGTATAGGCAACAACAATGAGATTTTTTTACTCAACACTTACCTGTGACAGAGATGTACATCTTCCCCTGAACATCTGGTTCCAACACCAGTTGAAGAGGATCCTGAACCAGGGAAACTTTAGCTCCAATCCAGTTCTGCAATTGCAATTTGGCGATGATCTCAAACACTAATAATACTAATATCAGTAAGAATTAAAGAAGAGAAAGAAAGGAGTTATATCTATATTTTTCATTACAAAGTCATGCTTGTTGCCATACACATGAATCAATCATGTGGTTTATGCAAATGCTCATTCCTATATTCTCATTTGGTACAGCTAAATAAAATAAATAATACCTCTATTTTCATGTGAAAAGTTGTTGGGTTTTTTTATTTTTAATGGAACCACAATAAAGATCAGTTTTAAAAACTTTTTTTTTTAATAGCTTTCAATCTAACAGATAGTGGACTTCCAGTGAGACAGTAGTGCAAGGTAATCCAGACTGTATCCCCGAAGGAGCTAATTTGAGAGAAAGGATGTACACTGGGTTCTTGATTTGGTTATTTGGTATTATTGTTCTCCAAGAAATGTATACACCTTTGCTTCATTTTGGTCATTATTATTCTCTCCTGCCAACAAGTTGCACACAGACAGGAGGTGTGATTGTGCTTGGTCAATCTAGCTGTGGATGCATCTTAAACTTGCACATTTTATTCTTTAATTTTAGGTTCAGAACAATTATAGTAACTGAGGGTTTTTTAAATGTTTCTGTTTCTAATTTTTCCACTATCACTCTGACAAGCTAATTGCTTCTCACCTACACTACATTAAACAATAGAAAGAATCAGAGTTTACCTCCAGAAATCATGGAAATTAGCTCAGTGATGTACTAGTATGAATTTTAAACCTCGTGTTTCATGGATACTGAATTCCTTTGCGTCCCTACAGAATGTATGTGTCCTGTATTACTGCTGATAAATCCTGATCATGATGTGCTCTGTTTGACTAATGTACTTTATTTCTAGGTCCTCCGGGTCCCCCGGGGGTTGTGATAGTGGAGGAAATTACAGACACCACAGCAACACTTTCCTGGAGTCCTGGGGCAGACAATCATAGCCCTATCTCCCTCTACAACCTGCAAGCACGCAGTCCATTTTCACTCGGCTGGCAGACTGTGAAAACAGGTGAGAAAAACTGTCAAATAGCATGAGTAGGCTGAGATCAAAATTCCTGGCTCATGACAATAATAACCACTGGCAACTGCAAAAACAGATGCTGTTAAGATTACAATGATAAATTAAAAGCACTGTTTTTTTTTTTAATTCCTTTCTCATGTCACTTAGCAACAGCTCTGTAAGAACAATGCAAAGACACCTGCCATAATGCATCCGTGGATAGACAGAAAGGTCTCCCCTATATCCTTCAATCCGTGTCTTTTCAGGAGTACCAGACAGTCAAAAACCTAGTAGTGTATTCTGACGTACTAGATTCTTGACCTCTGTCATTTGTAATGGCCTTTAAGCCCACTTGCCATTGAGACACTGCATGTGAGCTTCAGATTTCTGAGTGACCTGCACATATGTTTTACTGCCTGCAGTTCCAGACGTCATAAGTGGTGATATGGAATCTGCGATGGCTGTCGAACTGAACCCTTGGGTGGAGTACGAGTTTAGAGTTGTCGCGACGAACAAAATTGGGACTGGTGACCCAAGTGCACCATCCCGAGTGATCAGAACCAACGAAGCAGGTAAGAAAATGAGGGGAGGTAGCTTGTTTTAATTGCAGGAATATTGTTCAATTTACAGAAACTTAAATAACTTCAACCCCTGGTGTCTTACTACATCCATGCTGTCTTACTCTTCCTCTTACATGTAAGCCTTTGCTGCCTAGCCTCCAGGCTTCCACTCCGCTACATTTTCATGCTGCTTCTCTGTCCCAAGCAGCCTCCTCCCTATACTTCACAACTTCTCTTCTTGTAGGTCCACAGAAAGATTTGTCAGCAATCCAGGATGGAAGCTGCTTCATTTAAAATGCCATCTACCCTAAGTAGATTTCTTTATCACATATATCCCCCCATGAACTGTTGGTGCATCTGAAGAAATCTTGATTTTTTTTTAAGAAATATTTTTGATTGCAACAGCACTGCAGGAACTCAGAAAAAAGTAATATATACAGTATATGAATCTCCTGGAAATGTCAATGGCCTCTGAAAGTCTGGAATCGCTGACAGCAACTTGGGTGGAATGAAAGGAGCTAAAGAACAAGTGGTATTCGAAGGGATAGGAACTTGAGAAAAGTCCTTGGGCAGCTAAAGGGAGGCCTACATGTTTAGGCAACAGCAAGAGACAGAGGTAGGCCTTGACCAAAGCCTCCTTTCCAGAACACTTTGAGGTTTTTCTCCATTACTAGTTATATTCCTCTTTGTTATTTAGGAAGCCTAGCAAAATCTTGTTTTGATTTTTCTTCAGCTGAACAAATCTTAGGTTGCCTATTAGTCATACAGAATAGTTGAGTTCTAAATTCAAAGATTCCACTTTAATTGGAAGTATAACTGATATTATACTTGTAAGTACATTAGTTATGTTGGATTCTGTTTTCTCTCTTCAC